>NC_044037.1:170193490-170493490 GCF_901765095.1 Microcaecilia unicolor | reverse complement strand
TGGCAACGAATTCCAGAGCCTAACCATGCATTGAGTGAAGAAAAACTTCCTCCGATTCGTTTTGAATTTATTACACTGCAGCTTCATCGCATGCCCCCTTGTCCTAGTATTTTTGGAAAGCGTAAACAGATGCTCCACACCAACCCGTTCCATTCCACTCATTATCTTATAGACCTCTATTCATATCTTCCCTCAGCCGCCTTTTCTCTAAGCTGAAGAGCCCCAGCCTCTTCAGCCTTTCCTCATAGGGAAGTCATCCCATCCCCTCTTTGTCACCCTTCTCTGCACCTTTTCCAATTCCACTGTATCTTTCTTGAGGTGCGGCGACCAGAATTGAACACAATACTCAAGGTGCGGTCACACCATGGAGCAATACAATGACATAATAATATCCTTATTTTTGTTTTCCATCCCTTTCCTAATAATACCCAACATTCTATTTCCTTTCCTAGCCGCAGCAGCACATTGACCAGAAGATTTCAATGTATCATCAATGATGACACCTAGATCCCTTTCCCGGTCCATGACTCCTAACGCGGAACCTTGCATGACGTAGTTATAGTTTAGGTTCCTCTTTCCCACATGCATCACTTTGCACTTGCTCACATTAAATGTCATCTGCCATCTAGACGCCCAGTCTTGTAAGGTCCTCTTGTAAATTTTCACAATCCTCCCGCGATTTAACGACTTTGAATAAATTTAATTACCTCACTAGTTACTCCCAACTCTAGGTCATTTATAAATATGTTAAAAAGCAGCAGTCCCAGCACAGACCCCTGGGGAACTCTACTAACTACCCTTCTCCATTGAGAATACTGACCATTTAACTCTACTCTCTTTTTTCTGTTAACCAATTTTTAATGCACAAATACCTCCTATCCTACGACTCTCCAATTTCCTCTGGAGTCTTTCATGAGGTACTTTGTCAAACACCTTCTGAAAATCCAGATACACAATATCAACCGGCTCACCTTTATCCACGTTTGTTCACCCGTTCAAAGAAATGTAATAGATTGGTGAGGCAAGACTTCCCTTCACTAAATCCACATTGACTTTGTCCCATTAGTCCATGCTTTTGAATGTGCTCTGTAATTTTGTTCTTTATAATAGTCTCTATCATTTTTCCCGGCACCGACGTCAGACTCACTGGTCTATAATTTCCCAGATCTCCTCTGGAACCTTTTTAAAATATCGGCAGTACATTGGCTACCCTCCAATCTTCCAGTGCCACGCTTGATTTAAAAGATAAATTACATATCTCTAACAGTAGCTCTGCCAGCTCATTTTTTAGTTCTATCAGTATCCTTGGATGAATACCAACCGGTCCAGATTTGCTACTATTCAGTTTTCCGAACTGCTCCATTAGGTCTTCCAGGTTTACAGATATTTCATTAAGTTTCTCCGACTCGTCAGCCTCGAATACCTTGTCCGGCACCGGTATCCCACCCAAATCTTCCTCGGTGAAGACCGAAGCAAAGAACTCATTTAAAGTTTTCTGCTATTTCTTTGTCTTCCCTGATCGCTCCTTTTACACCCCGGTCATCCAGCGGGCCAAGGCTTCCTGCTTTTAATGTATCTAAAAAAGCCAAGAGGCTTCAGCTGATACAGAACACAGCAGTAAAGCTTTATTTGGGGCATGAAAATTTGACCATGCGACACCATTGTTGAAGGAGTACTGGTTGCCGGTGAGATTTCATATTACTTTTAAGATCTTGGTATTTCTCTTAAAAACTTGTTAGTCTGGATCCTCTTCTTTCTTGGCTCATCACTACTACTACTATAAATCACTTCTATAGCGCTACCAGTCATACGCAGCGCTTTACAATTGAACATGAAGAAGACAGTCCCTGCTCAAAAGAGCTTACAATCTAAATCAGGACAAACAAAGAGGACCAAAAAGGATAAGGGAAGGACAGACAGGACACATAAAGATAAGATAAAAGTTACAAGTCAGGAGTCGAAAGCAGCATCAAACAGGTAGGCCTTTAGCCCGGATTTGAAGGCAGCCAGGGATGGAGCTAGACGTAATGGCTCAGGAAGCCTATTCCAGGCATAAGGTGCAGCGAGATAGAAGGAGCGGAGTCTGGAGTTAGCGATGGACGAGAAGGGTGCAATTAGGAGATCTTAAATCCCCAACTCAAGCCCTTCGGTCGACCCATCAGTGGCAACTGATGGTATCCTCTTTCCGTCAGGTCTTCTTAGTTTCACAGTGAAATTCAATGTTCTGCATGGTAGGACCTAAGCTTTGAAATCTGTTGCCAACCTCCTTAAGGATGGAAACTGCCTTGCTGACCTTTAAGAGGCTGCTTAAAGAACATCTTTTTCAGGATGCCTTCACATAGATTTATTATTCTTTTTTTTTCTTTTCCCTCTTGTTTAGCTGGCAGAGATTGTGGTGTTATGTACCAGGGTCTGGGGCTCTGGTGACCCAGCAGGTTCTTGTTTTCTTTGTGTTGTTGCTATTAATGCTGTGTTTACTCTTTTCCTCTGCTCCTTTCCTTTTTAATTTTGTTGGCGGTCCCTTCCTGGATTATTTGGCTGTGTTGTCATTTTATATTTTTTATGTACCCCGCTTTAATGGTTGTCCTTAAGCAGATTATCAAATACAGTAACCCTGATGGTGTGATAGAATCAAAATGACCACTGTCCATCAAAACTCTGGCAGGTGAATTCTGAGCAATTTCTAAAGGTCTTAATTTACACTAGAAGGATTAAAAAAAATCAAATTGGCAGTTACAACCAACAAAACCCAAGACAAACCCCTGCTCCACAGGCCAATCAGGATTGATGATGTTACAGAGGCATCTTTCATAGGGCCTGGATGAAATCTCATCCATTACACACACAAAGGCAACACCTACTAGCCAGACTGAGCCCACACACTTACTGGGTTCCAGAATGAGATGTTATATGTCCACCTGGCTGGGCTATATGGGCAAGTGTGGCTACTTAAAAAAAAACCAAATGTGGAAAAACTTAGGGTAGCAGTGAATAAAGCTTTAACACTCTGGCCCAGCAAATACTACTACTGACTGTGTTCAAATATTATTGGGCCCAAACGAAATCACTAACCCTACTTGCCTTTTCATTTTATGGTATGAGAGTTGTGGTCACCATTACAGGTGACATCTGGTGGATGGATTTAGAGTCCATGATATAGCATTCCGAAACAATGGTAGTGCATGGCTTCCAGCTTCGGGATAATTGCTGCATTGTCCAGACTAGGACCAGTGTGAGGTTACGTCCATTAAAAATAGGTTGGGGGGGGGGCGGAATTCCTAGGAAGTTACAAATAAAGATTCATTGCATCAGATTCTCAGCATTGGTTCCAAGTGGGCTGGAAGAAGAAAAAGAAAGGAGGAACAGGCAAAAAAAAATCAAAACAAAAACAAAACACCAAAACTTCTTGTTTGTTTTGTATCATTATACACATCATCAATAATGTGATGGTGATGACAGTGATTTGCTTTGAAACATAACCTGAATCTTTATCTAAATGCTTCCATGAAGAATTGCCAGTCCTCTCTGTTTAGAAGCCTCATTGTGCTGGAACAGTTAAGAGAACTGCGATAGATAGCTAGATTAGATAGATATTTTATGGAGCACAACCCGTGATGAACAAATGACAGTGAAAAGCTGGGCCACGGCTGGATGTGAGTTGTTTCATGTTTTGAATTATTGTTGTAGAAGTTGACTGTAGTTTTCATCCATTTGGAAGATATGAATAGACTTAAAAATATAACAGAGAAAAAGAATAAAAGTGTTAAAAAAATTATGACCAGTGATAAAATCCAGAGCCCCAGTAAAGACATTGAGGAGCGTCTGGGCATTTGAGGTCTTTTCCTCGTACGTCTATACACAGTTTACTGAATTTTTTTTTTATGCACTGGGTTTCTGAGTGGGTAACATTTTGAATGGTTTGTTTTGAACCCTAGTGTGTCTCCACTTTATGGGCTAAACTTATCATAGTTTTTCACAAGGGAACCACACAGAATGGGTTAATATAACTTACAGGACTCATCTCAGCTTCCTCTTCTGTAAAGTCAAGATGACGTTTGGCCTGCTTGGGTCTTCCCATGGAAGCAATATGCTGTGAAAATTAAAGAATAGAAGGAGAAGAAAGAATAAACAGAAAAGGGAAAGTGGGAAAAAAAGGCACTATTTTATATGCCATCCAGGAAGCTTGTGTATGGGGAAGGGGAAAACATCAAATGAACTAGAAGGTAGGCAAATGAAAAACAAATAAAAGAAAAAAATGCAACTATTTTCTTGAAGGTAGGGAAAATATGTAGGAATAATTCATGATTCTGTTGATATGCAATACCTTCTATGAAAGAAACATGTCCAGCAACTCCCAATGAGTGACTTAACATACAAAATAAACTGCAAAAGGAAAGCAGGTCAAACTGATAAATGACATGCTCTTTTAATATAGATTTTATATATTGTCATTGTGTACTTTCAGCTACATTAAAAAAAGAAAAATGGATCCATGCCAGACAATGAGGTAACAGCTCAAATTATCTATTATGTTGGCAAATATAATAGAAAGGTTCATCTTTAAGATTTATGTCAATCAGAGCAAGTCACCTGAACAAAATCCTAAACTTTGTGAAGATTTTAATAGGAAATCAAGTCTCCACTCTAAATGTGGATATTGGATTTAGGTCTGTGATATAAAAAAAACATTAAAACAAGTTTCATCAGTGATTTACATGTAAATACACTATTAGTGGACTGCAGTGACAATACTAATTGTCATGTTAGCCATAGAAAACCTGGAATCTTTGTAAAATGGGTAATCTGACTGCATGAGATCAGAATGCACAAAACTACTGCATATTTATTTATTTGTGACATTTATAACCTACATTATCCCAAACAAGTTTGATTTCAATGTGGCATACAATAAACAGTATTGGATACATAACTAAGAATAATGTATAAGAAAGTAATTTGTTGTAAGAATCCAATTTTACAATACAGTTTCATAAACATACTGGGATAGCCATGGATGTTTAACATTTAGAAAATCTATTATGAATGAAAAATTGTACATGAAGCAAAGAGAAAGTTAATGGTAAATAGAGTAATAACCAATTCAGGTAAGAATTGTTTGAGATATGGTTGTTCTTTGTGAGTGTTTGTTTGAATAAAAACGATTTGAGGATTTTGCGGAATCTAGTATATTCCTGTATATTTCTTATTTTGGGTGGTAAGGAATTCCACCATTTGGTTCCTAGGTAAGTGAAGTCTGCAAAGTGGACAGTTTTGTAGATCACTTTTTTGCAATTTGGGAGGTATAGTCTGAGATAGTTTCTTGCCTCATATTTAGGTAAAGTTTATTAATGGTACTGTCATGATCCCAGACTTTAAACAAACAAGCATGAACTCTGGAACAACGTGAGCCCTTGGCCTACTGTCGTTGAGTGGCAGCAGGAGGCAAAAACCCCCAAGCAGGACTGGACAGGATTCAGGATGCACTTGGCTTGGCTGGTCTGGAACCAAATGCTGGCACGGACATGGCTTGGCTGGACTGGAACCAAATGCTGGCACGGGCTTGGCTGGGCTGGAACCAAATGCTGGCACGGACTTGGCTTGGCTGGAACAGGATTCAGGATACTAAAGCAGTATTCAGGATACTCAAACAAGCTTGGCAGGAACAGAAGCAAAAAGCAAACAGGGCAGAGACAAGCAGGAAGGGGACTGGAGCTGAAGACAAACAGGGCAGACACACAAGCAAGATACAAAGCTGACCCACATAAACAACAGAACTATGACTGAAGGCTGAACCTAGCACACAAACAGACCGAGAAGAACAGAAGCAGAAGTGCACACAGGCACCCTAAACAAGGAATCAAGACAGAAGTGCTTCACTGCACACAGACTAACCTGGAAACATTTGGCATTGCAAAGGCACTGAATGAAAGTGCACCACTTCCTTATAAACAGGACAGAGGCAGGAAATACATAGAACCCAAAGTGAGGCTTGAAACACAGAGGAAGTGGAAACCCTACAGGACAGAGGCAGGAAATACACAGAACCCAAAGTGAGGCTTGAAACACAGAGGAAGTGGAAACCCTACAGGACAGAGGCAGGAAATACACAGAACCCAAAGTGAAGCTTGAAACAGAGGAAAGAAACGAGACAGACAGTAGCCAGCACAACAGCTGACCATCGGGACATAAAGTGAGTCAGAGAGGGATCACGACCACAGTCGTGACAGGTACCAAATCTGGAGCTGTGCCATTTAGTATTTGAAAGATAAAGGTACATAATTTGAAGGTGATTCTCACTTTGATGGAAAGCCAGTGTAATTAATAAAGGGGAGGCACTTTCAAAATGAGAGATTTTGTATATGAACCTAACTGCAGTGTTTTGAGCTGTTTGGAGTTTTTTTCAACAGATACTCCTTACAACCAGCATATATAGCATTACAATAATTGAATTGGGATAATGTTAATGATTGTACCAATAGTCTAAATGTTTCTGATGAGAAATAGGGTTTGATCCTTTTTAGTTTCCAAAAAGACCTGAAAGATTTTGCAATTACTGAGGAAACTTGAATGTTAAATATTTGTCCATGATTACACCTAGAATTTTCAGATAATTGTCAGTGGGGAATGAAGTTTTGTCAGTTGTGAAACTGTTGTAGTTGTTTTGGTCAAATAGGTTGGTAATGACCATGAATTTAGTTTTTTCTTTATTTAGCTTTAGTTTAGATTGAGGCCCAGGTTTCCATCAAATTTAATCCAAGTTTTACCTTTTGTAAGATGTCTTGAATGTTCTTTTTGAAGATTATGTATATGGTAACATCGTCAGCATATCTTCTCAATTACACCGTTTTATTTGTCAAAGACAAGAGAGAGCATTTTTTTTTCAATTGCTAGGCAGAGCAAATAGAGTAAGTTATCTGTACAGTTACATTTGATGGTTTGCTATACAACTTTTAGGAAGAAGTTAAAAGATTTATTTTTCAGCATGGCCTTTGGCCCAGGGGCAGTAGATGGTTGCAAATATGGTTGGCAAGTGACTGTGGGTAGATGAGAGCAATGCTGGGTGTATAGGGTACTGGCTATTATATTTTTGGCCGAGATGAATTATATGTGTTGCTCATTAGCAGCTCAGAACAGTGGATGAGCAGACCAGAATAAAAAAGCCTTAATGGAACAGCAAAAAAGGCATGGTAGTCTATGAATTTTCAAGAGCACAGGGGATTTTTCACATCTAAAGAGAAGATCAGTGGGGAAACAGACTTACAAAGTACAATGTTGTTGGTCTTCTAAAAAGAGGTATCAGCCTACAAAGATCCTGCTGATACAGCTTGAACTCAACTCTACAGTCATCCTTCTGAAGGATTTTTGTGGGAGACACTACTTGGATTTGAATTAAGCAGCCCTATATTCAAGCAAGCCAAACTCTGCACACCAGATAAAAGCAAAGCATATTTTTTCCACATGTACACCAGAGCAGACCCTTAGTAAATCATTTTTTATCTACTTCCTGCTCTTCTTCTAAATATAGATTTTATACTAAATGGAAGACACTGGGGCTGGAAAAGAGTTTTAATATAAAAGGGAGAACTGCAGAGTCAGTACATTCTATATTCAGTTACTTGGTCTTAAGACTGGACAGAAATGATGCAATAACTGAGTAAGGCTGTTGGCAGGGTATCAAACTAATAAATGACAAATGAACAATTGCCAATTGCAGTCCCTCACTGGGAAGCATATGCAAAAAGAAGATTGTCTCATAGCTTCTTACTACAATTACTTGCTATCCCATGGCCTTAAACAGTAAACTAAATGTACTGTACTTTTTGTCACTGTAAATCCTAAAAAATTATTTTTTAAATTTCCAAAGTGGTCATAACGTGGACCACAATGGTCAAAAGGTTATGAATACAGCATAAAAATCCTAGCTTTAAAAAGTCTAGACACACCAGTCTTTTACTAAGCTAAACCATAAGTACCGCCGGGCTACTGCAGCAGCCTGTTGATAGTTCCCACCCCCAGCATGCACCATTTCCGGCACTACAAAAATATTTTTAATTTTTGTAGCGCTGGTGGTAAGTGCTCCCCCCCCCCCTGAAATGGATGCATGGCAATTACTTCACTTGCCACAAGGCCACTTCTTAAAAAAAAAAAAAAAAAACACACCTTTTACCCGTTGCAGTAAAAGTGGGCCTCAGCACATGTCAAGAACACATGCTGATGCCAGCACAGGCCCCTTTTGCTGAAGCTTAGTAAAAGGACCCCCCCCCTCCCCCCTGTATGAACTGAAGCCAGTAGGTGGGGATTCCAAGCAGTAGGCCAAGCTTGTCACCACTTTGGTTCACCCAAAACAATAGCAAACACTATTAAAAACAACAGCCAAAGATTATGAGAAATAAGGGACTGCCTATACATAGTTCATCTGTAAAATGTCAAAAGCTGTTCCAGTTGGATAGGCAGTGACTTAAAAGGAGGAGGACAGAAGGTTTTTTTTTTTTTTTTTTTTCTTAAACTTATTTGACAGCTTTTTAATTTATTTGAAAGCATCCCATTCAAAGATATAAATATCATGAAATCATAACTGAATATCACTAAAACAGCTTCAAAAATTATTGTAGCTTGTGGACTAATAAAGACTATATTTTGTGCATATTTTTCTACACTGTTCTATACAATATAGTAATACATGGCCAAATTTCAGTGAGTTTATCCTGTTTACTGGTGGGTTCATCTTAACTGTTGTAATCTGCCTTGGGAAGCCTGGTGTTATAAAAACTGGAAGTAAAATTAAACTCTCCTTTCATTGGGGCACATGGAATCACATCTTCACCTCATCTCTTTTGTACAAATGGATTATTATGTTCTGAGCTCATTTTAGGGACAAGTGGTTCTCATAAGTCAAAATAATAAAAATAATTATTTTCTTTCATGCAGATCTCTAATTTGCTTAAACTAAATGAGCTATAAGCTCCTAATGCAGTTGATTGGTTTTCTTAACTTTTGTCCTTGTGATGACATACTGTGCCAAAACTGGAAATATAGTGGAACAGAATAACAGAATTCAGTAACATCCCAAACTATCAACATTATAATTGAGTTCACACTTGGGTAACAACTGAGAAAATGGTGTTGAAGAATGACTTGAAGAACAAATAAATATATATCAAAGAACTGCAAAATGTTGGCACATTTAGACTGGCTCTGGACTTCTGATGAAGGTAGCTCTGCCCTCATTATTTAATATCTTACTTTTAAATAGTAGTAAAACAATATTACGTGCATTTTTATAATATACCACTGCATTCAACAAAACAAAAAGAGCAAGTTGCCACAAACCATCTCTCTCTTTTGATCTAGGCACAGGAAAAAAAACATTTAAATGCTCCCAGGTTTCAACCTAATTCATATTTAATGTGGGATATAAATGTCATAAATAAGTAAATAAATAAATAGAAACTCTGAATGTTGAGCATCTGATTCTCATAACACGATGTCTGTTTTTGAGGCCCTTTACCAGGAGAAAAAAATCTCTGCATGAATACATGTGCTAAGGAGTCCCTATAACCAGCCACTCTAAATGACACACTGATTATGATTTATCACAAATTACCACTCTACCTATGAAAAGTTATTCTGTTATTATACTACCTCTGTGTACATCCATATGCTGCACAAGCCGGCATGTTTGGAAATATAAGTGGGATCAAATAAAAATACTGCCAGCAATAAAGAACTTAGATGTAGCAGCTCACAGGTTCATTTGCGTTGTTAAGAGTGTACTTGAATGACGGCTGCACAGGGGAGGTGAAACAGATACTAACCAAAGTAGCTTCAACATTTTGACATCATCCTATCTCCTTCAACTTCCTTGTCTGCAACACAGAAAGAGCTTCCAGGGCCACCAAAGGCAGTGTGTTTAACTCACTCACTCTGCCACAGTGTCCCAGAAAACTGAAGAAGGGCAGCAGTGCAGGAAGCGGTGAAGGACAGCAGTGCAGGGAACCAGAAACAGGAGACATCAAAAACCTTGTCAATTGGGTTGGTCTCCATTTCCCGCTCCTCCGCGCAGCTGTCTGGCATCCCTGTTCACCCAAAAGAAAGCAAGCAAATCTATAAGCTGCTCTATCCATGCTGTCATCCCTTATTGTTGGTAAAATTTTTATTTTATCTTGCTTAAATTTTAAAGACGTATGAGGAGAGACTTGCTGAACTAAACATGTATACTCTGGAGGAATGGAGAAACAAGGGTGATACGATACAGACGTTCAAATATTTGAAAGGTATTAATCCGCAAACGAACCTTTTCCGGAGATGGGAAGGTGGTAGAACGAGAGGACATGAAATGAGATTGAAGGGGGGCAGACTCAAGAAAAATGTTAGGAAGTATTTTTTCACGGAGAGAGTAGTGGATGCTTGGAATGCCCTCCCGCGGGAGGTGGTGGAAATGAAAACGGTAACGGAATTCAAACATGCGTGGGATAAGCATAAAGGAATCCTGTGCAGAAGGAATGGATCCTCAGGAGCTTAGTCGAGATCGGAAGGCGGGGCTGGTGGTTGGGAGGCGGGGATAGTGCTGGGCACACTTATACGGTCTGTGCAGGAGCCGGTGGTGGGAAGCGGGACAGGTGGTTGGGAGGCAGGGATAGTGCTGGGCAGACTTATACGGTCTGTGCCAGAGCCTGTGGTGGGAGGCATGGATAGAGCTGGGCAGACATATACAGTCTGTGCCAGAGCTGGTGGTGGGAGGCGGGGCTGGTGGTTGGGAGGCGGGGATAGTGCTGGGCAGACTTATACGGTCTGTGCCAGAGCCGGTGGTTGGGAGGCGGGGATAGTGCTGGGCAGACTTATACGGTCTGTGCCAGAGCCAGTGGTTGGGAGGCGGAGATAGTGCTGGGCAGACTTAAACGGTCTGTGCCCTGAAGAGCACAGGTACAAATCAAAGTAGGGTATAGACAAAAAGTAGCACATATGAGTTATCTTGTTGGGCACACTGGATGGACCGTGCAGGTCTTTTTCTGCCGTCATCTACTATGTTACTATATGTTAAATTTTCAAACGTGCCAGCTTTGCAGCATGTGGATGTACACAGGGAAAGTATTGAGTAATTAGTTCTAAGCCGCATTGAGCCTGCCATGAGTGGGAAAGCGCGGGGTACAAATGTAACAAAAATAAAAATAAAATAAATAAATTTTAAATCACTGTGTCATTTTGAGGGGCTGGTTACAGGAACCACTTGTATTAGTGCAGAGATGTTTTCACCTAGTAAAGGGCCACCAAAACAGACATGTTATGAGAATCAGGTGCTTAACAATCAGACTTACTATTTATAAGTACAATTAAAAATATATATTAATTAGGTTGAGACCTGGGAATATTTAACATCTTTTTTCCTGTGCCTACATCAGAAAAAAAATAGAATGTGGGAACTTTTGTTTTGTGGATTGCAGTTGTATATTATAAAATGCACTTTACTTTTTTACTATTATTTTACAGAGAAGTATTGAATAATGAGGGAAGGGGCTTCCTTCATGCAGAGGTTCTGTCCAGAGTCAGTCTGAATGTGGCAACATTGTCCAGTTCAGCACACTGTTAGCCACCAAGTTCATACAAGGTTAATTAAATTCAATGGAAAATAAATCTGTTGGCTCAGGCTGCTTGCTATGTGAATATTCCATCACTGTTTCTTTACTGCTACAGTATTACATATTAAGGGCATTTGCTTTAAACTTTGCTTTAATTTGTTTATCCAGTCCTTACATGCACGTGGTTTTGATTTTTAAACCTACTACTACTACTACTACTACCGTGTTTCCCCGAAAATAGGGCATCCCCATAAAATAAGACCTACTGAGGTTTTTGGTGCCCTTGGAAAATATAAGGCCTCCCCCGAAAGTAAGGCCTAACAAAGTTTTTCTTTTACCGGTAAGTAGGGTCGCCCCCCCCACCCGAGATCGCCGGGCCCCCCTCCGTCGCTCCGAAAATAACCCCCCACCCGAGGTCGCCCCCCACCCGAAGTCGCCGGACCCCACCCCCCTCCGTCGCTCTGAAACTAACCTGAACTTAAGCCTCCTTTCACTTTCCTTCCAGTTCGCAGCAAGCAGCAGCAGGAGGGCAGGCCACTCCTTCCTTCCGTGGCCCGCCCTCGCCTGACGTAACGTAACGTCAGGCGAGGGTGGGGCACGGAAGGAAGGAGAGGCCTGCCCTGCTGCTCCTGCGAATTGGAAGGGAAGTGAAAGGAGGCTTAAGTTCAGGTTAGTTTCGGAGCGACGGAGGGGGGTGGGGTCCAGCGACTTCGGGTGGGAGCGCCATCTCGGGTGGGGGGGGGAGCGCCATCTCGGGTGGGGGGGCGACCTCGGGGGGGGGGGGGGTTACCGGTAGTTGCAGGAGCGACGGAGGGAAGGTGGGCGGGCCAACCGTGTTTCCCCGAAATACTAAGACATCCCCTGAAAATAAGACCTAGCGCCTTTTTGGGCGCAAAAATTAATATAAGACAGTGTCTTATATTCGGGGAAACATTGTACTATTTAGCATTTCTATAGCACTACAAGGCATACGCAGCGCTGCACAAACATAGAAGAAAGACAGTCCCTGCTCAAAGAGCTTACAATCTAATAGACAAAAAAAATAAATAAAGTAAGCAAATCAAATCAATTAATGTGAACGGGAAGGAAGAGAGGAGGGTAGGTGGAGGCGAGTGGTTACAAGTGGTTACGAGTCAAAAGCAATGTTAAAGAGGTGGGCTTTCAGTCTAGATTTAAAGGTGGCCAAGGATGGGGCAAGACGTAGGGGCTCAGGAAGTTTATTCCAGGCGTAGGGTGCAGCGAGACAGAAGGCACGAAGTCTGGAGTTGGCAGTAGTGGAGAAGGGAACAGATAAGAAGGATTTATCCATGGAACGGAGTGCACGGGAAGGGGTGTAGGGAAGGACGAGTGTGGAGAGATACTGGGGAGCAGCAGAGTGAGTACATTTATAGGTTAGTAGAAGAAGTTTGAACAGGATGCGAAAACGGATAGGGAGCCAGTGAAGGGTCTTGAGGAGAGGGGTAGTATGAGTAAAGCGACCCTGGCGGAAGGCGAGACGGGCAGCAGAGTTTTGAACCGACTGGAGGAGGGGAGAGGTGACTAAGTGGGAGGCCAGCAAGAAGCAGGGAGGCCACCCAAAGGATGGCTGAACAATTAGGTATAAACTGTGTTGTTTCTGACTGCTTTGGGTCCTTCTGATCTGTACATCTGCTGGTTAGAATTTTGGAAGATGGAAATGAGAAAATAAAAATTAAGCTTTGGATGTACACTGTACACTGCAAATGACTTGTTTACTTTTGCAACATGTATACATACGACTGATTCCTGAACATGCGGCATCATTAAAGGACAGACACTTAAATGCCCAGTTGAGTATATATGCTAATTTCAACTTTGTTAAATGTTTCAGACATTTCCATCTATTTGCTCCCATGATATAACTGAATTCTATTATTCTGTCTCGCTGTATTTTCAAATGCAAGCCACACTGAACCCGAGTTTGCTTGGGAAATGTGGGATGTAAATGTAAAAAAACAAAAACAAAAAAAATCCTTTATGCTCCACCTTTTAAGACACTGCCTATCCAGCTAGATGGTGATGGCACAAGGAGTTTGGTCCAGTGAAGACTAACTCAAAATAACAAATGTGATCATACCATGCCTCTGTTGTTGTTCCACTATAAGTTGGCTGAAGACACTGGGGCTGATTTTCAAAGCACTTAGACTTAAAGTTCCATAGGTTGCTATGTAACTTTATAAGTCTAAATGCATTGAAAATATGCTTTTAGGTAACTTTTAGTCTTAAGTGCTTTGAAAATACAGCTCACTGTTGTCCCCCAAGTTTTTAACTTTTCTTGGGTATCCAAACAATTTATTTGTGGGTTTTATTTTGGGGTAGAAAGTCATCTTGTATTTTGCTCCCTACAGTAAATAATCCCTTTTTATTTCTCCTGTGCTGTATTGCTTACAGAGTGTGATTTCTCTGTGTTTCCTTTTCTAATTTTGTTCCTTTATTCTGTAGTTGGTGAAGACTGGTCTGTTTTCTGTGAGTGACCAAGGTGAGAGATTCTGCTGGCAAGTAATTTGTGCATGGATCTGTAGGAGTCTGATTTGTCTGGCTTTCTAATAGGAAGCATATTGCGGTTCTCTATATTCATTGCTGCCTTTTTAAAAGTGCAGTTGTTGATATTTGTGTGTTCAGAATTGTTGGTGCTGTTAAGCTTGCTACATAATCTCTGAGAAGCTTCTTTGCAGGATATAGTGTTACTTCACAAAGTAATCTAGCGGATAATCCCTTTATTTGACTGCTCCTTCATAAGGAGAAGGGGGTAGAAGGAATACTGTCAGGAACTCCAGGGACTTGAACTGTTCATATCAGCTTCAAAAAGGAGAGAAAACAGTAGAACCAGAGGAAGGGACAAGACAACTTATTTTATTAATACAGCTTAATAAGGTATTTTATATTTCTTATAAAGTGGATATCCGACAACCTGAAAATCCTTGGTGTGACATTAGACAATCATCTCTCGCTCGAAAGTCACGCAAAATCCACTACAAAGAAAATGTTCAACATGATGTGGATACTGAAACGCGTAAAAACATATCTCCCCCTGAAAACATTCCGGAACTTAGTACAATCCACGGTACTTATCCATGTCGACCACTGTAATAGTATTTTCTTAGGCTGTAAGACCCATATCCTGAAAAAACTTCAGACTGCTCAAAATACAGCAGCAAGACTCATTTTTGGCAAATCACGATTTGAGAGTGCAACACCCCTTCGTGAAAGACTTCATTGGCTCCCTATCAGAGAACGAATCAATTTCAAGGTCCACACACTGATCCACAAGATTATCCATGGTGAATCTCCGGGCTACATGATCAATCTGATTGACCTTCCTACCAGAAACATGTCTGAAACTTCGTAAACTTACCTCAATCTGCACTATCCCAATTGCAAAGGACTTAAGTACAAAACCTATTATGGATCCAACTTCTCCTTCTTAGGCAGTCAACTCTGGAATGCCCTACCCAGACCTATTCGAGCAATCAGTAACTATCTATCCTTCCGGAAATCACTAAAAACCCATCTGTTCAAGCAAGCATACTCAAATGACCCACACTAATCTCATGAACCCATATGCTCAACAAATATCCAGGAGACGACAATAACCCAAACTACATCTCCCACTAAATTCCCTTATACGTATCCCATGTACCATCCCCCCTCCCACCTCCACTACCCTTCTCCTATGATCACCTACCCCTTGCTCACACCTTCTCCTACTCCCTTCTCCCTTGCCCATCTCCACCTACCTATCTCCTCTTTTATTATTCTGCTATACTTATATTTTATTTTCTCTATTAATACTCTGTAATCCTTATTACTATGTGAGCCGCATTGAACCTGCTATGAGCGGGAAAGCGCAGAGTACAAATGTAATAATAAATAAATAAATAAATAAGTGCCACTGCAATAATTATTTTCCAGGATACTGTGATGTGTGTTGAGAGGCTGACCAGACAAGTCTACTATAATGGCAAAGTTATGGGATAATGCAACTTCATTTAAAAATATGCTTCCAAGGTTTCCTTAAGTGTGAAAGTTGTTTATGTTGATGCAGGACAGACTTTTTACTTAGAAATTTGTTATCAAGTGCACTCTAAGGCACTATTTAGGAGTATACCAAGCACTACTCACACCTGTATGCCTAGTGCCCCCCATGTTAACTCTGCCCCCCCCCCCCCAATGTCATGTTTGGCAATGCCCACGATTTAGAGTGCTTACGGTGGTTTTAAAGAACTTAATGTTGTGTTACACCCATTATTCTCCATTCTAAGCTTTTTAACCAACCTTCTCATTTATTTTGCTCTTCACACTAAGCCCTTCTTAGTTTTCACTCAGTTAAATTGACATATAAGAGATTTGTGTGTGTGTGTGCGAGCCTTTTCTACAATTGCAAACTCTTTTTGGAGTACTCTTCCAACTTAAGTTTCAGCTTCAAATAGATTTGAAAGCAGCTAGACATTTTTCTCAATGGAAGAGGGTGAATAGTGGAGTACCGCAGGGAAATTTACTGGGACCGGTGCTATTTATCATATTTATAAATGATCTGGAAAACAGAACCACGGGATGATTAAATTCAAAGATGACAAAACTATTCAAAGATGTAAAAACACATGCGGATTGTGAAAAATTGCAGGAAGAAACTGGAAGCTGGGCATTCAAACGCCAGATGAAATTTATGTGGACAAATGCAAAGTGATGCAAATTAGGAAGAATAATCCGAATCATATTTACCTGACGCTGGGGTCCACCTTAGGAGTCAGTACTTTAGGTGGCATTGTAGACAATACGCTGAAATCTTCTGCCCAGTGTGTGGTGGTGGTGGTGGCGGCGGCCAAAAAAGCAAACAAGCTATTAAGAATAAAATTACAGAGCACATACAAAAACATGGTCTGATGAGACAAAGTCAGCATGGATTTAGTGAAGGGAAGTCTTGCCTCACCAATCTACTGCATTTTTTTGAGGGGTTGAACAAACATGTGGACAATGGGGAGCCGGTGGATATTGTGTATCTGGATTTTCAAAAGGCGTTTGACAAAGTGCCTCATGAAAGACTCCTGGGGAAACTGGAGAGTCATGGGATCGGAGGTAGGGTATTACTATGGATTAAGAACTGGTTGAAAGGAAGCAAAGAGTAGGGTTGAATGGTCAGTATTCTCAGTGGAGATGGGTAGTTAGTGGGGTCCCGCAGGGGTCTGTGCTGGGACCGCTGCTTTTTAACATATTTATAAATGACCTAGAGATGGGAGTAACTAGTGAGGTAATTAAATTCGCAGATGACACAAAGTTATTCAGGGTCATCAAGTCACAGGAGGAGTGTGAAAGATTACAGGAGGACCTCGCAAGACTGGGGGATTGGGCGTGCAAGTGGCAGTTGAAGTTCAATGTTGACAAGTGCAAAGTGATGCCTGTGGGTAAGAGGAAACCGAATTACAGCTATGTCATGCAAGGTTTCACGTTAGGAGTTACGGACCTAGAAAGGGATCTGGGAGTCATCGCTGATAAGACATTAAAAAGCTTCTGCTCAGTGTGCTACGGTGGCTAAGAAAGCGCACAGAATGTTGAGTATTATTAGGAAAGGGATGGAAAACAGACACGAGGATGTTATAATGCTGTTGTATTGCTCCATGGTGCGACCGCACCGCGAGTATTGTGTCCAATTCTGGTTGCCGCATCTCAAAAAAAGATATAAAGGAATTAGAGAAGGTGCAGAGAAGGGCAACGAAAATGATAAAGGGAACGGAACAACTTCCCTATGAGGAAAGGCTGAGAAAGTTAGGGCTCTTCAGCTTGGAGAAAAGGCGGCTGAGGGGTGATAGAAGTCTACAAGATAATGAGCGGATTAGAGCGGACAGATGTGAAGCGCTTGTTTACACTTTCAAACAACAACAAAACCAGGGGACACGATGAAGCTAGAATATGGTAGATTTAAAACAAATAGGAGAAAGTTTTTCCAGTTAGACTCTGGAACTTGTTGCTGGAGAATGTAGTGACAGCAGCTGGCCTTACGGAATTTAAAGGGGGTTTGGACAGATTCCTGAGGGAAAAGTCCATTATTAAAAAAAAAATTTTTTTTTTTTTTTTTTGGGGGGGGGGGGGGGGGGGGGGGGGGTTTGCCGGGTTCTTGAAGCCTGGATTGGCCGCTGTCGGAGACAGGATGCTTTGCTTGATGGACCCTTGGTCTTTTCCCAGTATGGCGGTGCTTATGTACTTATGTAAGATGTTAGGAAAAGGATGCAAAATAAGACCAAAAATATTATAACACCTCTGTATCGCCCCATGTTGCAACCTCACTTTGAGTATTGCATCCCATTCCGGTCGCCGTATCTCAAAAAAAGAAAGATATAGCGGAATTAGAAAAGGTTCAAAGAAGAGGGACCAAAATGATAAAGGGGATGGACTTCTCCCATATGAAGAAAGGCTAAAGAGGTTAGGGCTCTTCAGCTTGGAAAAGAGATGGTTGAGGAGGGATATGATTGAGGTCTATAAAATCCTGACTGGTGTAGAATGGGTAGAAGTTTAATTGATTTTTCATGCTTTCAAAAAGTACAAAGACTAGGGGACACTCAAAGAAATTA
This sequence comes from Microcaecilia unicolor, assembly GCF_901765095.1. Lineage (NCBI taxonomy): Eukaryota > Metazoa > Chordata > Amphibia > Gymnophiona > Siphonopidae > Microcaecilia > Microcaecilia unicolor. The sequence goes on along the minus strand of NC_044037.1, from coordinate 170,475,330 downwards.
CATGGAAATACTTTTATAACAAATAGGAGGAAATATTTTTTCATGCAAAGAATAGTTAAGCTCTGGAATTTGCTGCCAGAGGATCCTGTAGGAAAAGTCCATAGTCCGCTATTGAGATAGACATGGAGGAAGCCACAGCTTGTCCGGCATTGGTAGCATGGAAAGTTGCTGCTACTTGGGTTTCTGCCAGGTACTTGTGACCTGGATTGGCCACTGCTGGAAGAAGGATACTGGGTTAGATGGACCACTAGGCTCACCCAGTATGGTTATTCTTATGTTCACTTATTTAAGGAAGGTTTTTGATGTTGCTGAGTGAATTTTATGCTGATGTTTTTATGTTTTATAGCTGTGCGTTGCCTGGTTAAGTTTATGGAAAAAGTTTGACGTTAATTTGTGTTTCACTCAGAATTTTGTATAGGCAGCCAATCAATCAAATCTAAAATGTACACTAAATTCCCCTGAACGGAAGGTAAGGGTAGAAAAAGAGAGAGGATCTATTTGTAATTCTAAGCACGTAAGTTAGTAGGATCAGGCTAGAGAGATGATATTTCTGTTTTCTCATTAACAGGGTTAAAAAAGTCACTTTGCTGAGTGGGAGGAGAGCTGAATTTCAATACCAGTATCTGTGTTCTCTCAATTTTCATTAGAAAAAGGCATTATGAAAGTTTCTGCAGGCACCAAAACAAGCCATGCTCTGACCCCCCCCCCCCCCTCCCAATATTCAGCACTATTTAACTGGTTAATTCCCACTGAATATTCGCAGCTGGCGTATTGCGGCTAACCACCTATACTGCATGATAAGCTGTGTAGCACTGGTATTCAGTGCTGGGTTTAGCAGTTAAATAGGACCGCGTAAATATCTTTAACCGCTAGGAATATAACCGGTTAGCGCTGAATACTGGTTCAACTAGTTAAGCTCCAGTAGCCAAAAACGTACCCAGAAATTCAGTGCCAACCGCCGGATACAAAGCAGCATTGAATTTCTGTGCTGTCTACAGCGGCTGAATATCGATCCCATAGCACCTTGGTTGAGTCTTCACCACTTGTACACTCCCCCCCCCCCCCCCCATATTGAGCTGTCTAAAAAAAAATATTTAAAATATATTAAAATATAATTTTGTTTCATCCATCTATACAACATACTGTATACTTTTAATGTGAAAGATTATGGAGTTATTCAGAAAGATTAAGAAACCAAAATTTGACTGCTTAAATTGTCACACCTCTTGACTTGGTGAAAATCCTTTTGTAACAGTAATAGCCATAAGTCATTTATGCTAAGTATCTAAGAACTTCACACAGCAAGATGGTGCAAATAATCTGTGTCATCCTTTTTGGCAGAAATGTTCACAATCTTTCAAGTTAAGCAATCTTTTGTGAAAAGCAGTCCAACTCCTTTCCCCGATTTTCTACTGTATTCAGTCTGGACTTTGACTGGGTCACTTGAAGACCTTCACGTTCTTCTTGCTGATGTTTTCTGTTCTAGAAAAATGGTGCCAACGCCCATATGCAGGGTGATGGAGGAATGATGGTATTGCTTCTCCACAGCCCTGTCTAAAAAAAAAAAGCCTCACTCTGCAACTGGCAAGAGCTTATGAAAAGGCAACATTGAAAACATTACACCAGTAGACCACCACCATACCTCTTATTAGAAAAAGAGAACAAGTAGCACTATTATGAATTCCTGCATAGAAACTACACAAATATATAGAAAATAGGGGCTGATATTCAGACTGCAGGAGTTATCCTGGCTAATCTCCCACGTTCACCTCTAAACCCAGATATTCAATGCAGGGCCATTTCCAGTGGTCTGCACTGAATATCAGTTTATTTTTGGGCGGTTAGAAGATAACCGGCTATGTTGATATTCAGACTTAGCCGGTTATATCAGTTGACATAACCGGCTATCTGCCGATTCTCAGCCCCACTTTAGCATCTGTATTTGGCCACGTGAATATGTGGGATATCTTTGACCAGTTAGAAGATAACCAGCTATCCGCTAGCCATTAACCGGTGATATTCAGTGGGCGATAAGATGGCTATCTTCTGCTGAATACCGCCGGATAGCTGGTTATGGGGCATTTAACCGGCCAGGTGCCAATCCTGGCCCGGTCAATGCTTTTGAATATTGGGGCGATAAAAAATGATAAAGACTACATGAACTAAGTAATCTGCCTATTTATACCATCTACTATCCCTTTTTTTTTTTTACATTTGTACCCCGCGCTTTCCCACTCATGGCAGGCTCAATGCGGTTTACATGGGGCAATGGAGGGTTAAGTGACTTGCCCAGAGCCTTTCTCTCCCTTAGTTGCAAACAGAAGATGAATTGCCTCCCTAATATAGAATAAAAAGTCCATAAATTAGAAAATATATGTGCCAGAAAATGAACTAGATACTCCAAAAAGCTACACAACATAATGCAGCCACTACCATGCTTTACTGTAGGAATGTGTTAAGCAGGATGACGTGCTATGTCAGTTTTATACCATACATATCACTTGGCATTAAGATCAAAATGTTAGATTTTGATCTCATCAGATGACAAAGCATGTCTTCCACAAGTGTGCAGTGTCCCTTAAATGTTTGTTTGCAAATTCTGTGTGGCACATACATGTGGCTTTACGCCATAAACCTGGCCTGTATACTGAAGAAATCTTGACATTGTTGAACAGTCAACATTTTCCTCAGACTCAGCCAAATACCTTTGCAGCTCTTTTAAAGTAGCCTTGGACTTTAAATTGATCTTTTTCAGCAGTTTCCCTAACCCACATCCACTGATTTTGAAGGGACAGCCTGACCAAGACAGAATTTTGGTTGAACCAAATGGGATTGGTAGCATGGAATGTTGCTACTATTTGGGTTTCTGCCAGGTACTTGTGACCTGGATTGGCGACTGCTGGAAACAGGATACTGGGCTAGAAGGACCACTGATCTGACCCAATATGACTATTCCTATGATAAACTGTTTCCACTTCACAATAGTAGAACTTTTGGTGCATCAAGGTATAGTCAAAGCATACCCCTAATTTATCTTTCAATAATTTTAACCAGGAGTTCTTTCGGCAGTTTTTTGTTTAGTACATTTATCCCTCTGTTTACTAAGCCACGCTAGCGGCTGCCATGCGCTAATGCCAACTCAGCCCGTTTACTTTGAATGGGCTGTGTTGGCATTACTGCGTGCCTTAGTAAACAGGGAGGTTAAACCTTTACTTCAAATTCACTTTACAGCAGAATCAGCTTTTCTCTTCCAGAAATAAAATTTTATGCAATCAAGACTTCATTCCTAATTACTTTTTGAATATTTATAACTGTTCTTTAATGTCAAAAGTGTAGAGTCTAATGCACATATCAGTTAAACTTCTACTTTATTGCATTTTGAATTGAATTTTTTTGTACAGGATATGAAAAATGTAGAACAGTATGAAGACTTAAAAAGCACCATATGGCCAGTGTTGTGCTAGTTACAGTCAATAGTTATTTCTCAGCTTAAAATAATTAGTTACAGTAATTAAATTACTCACTTAGAAAAGTAATGGATTACTGATTACAGTTACCTGCTTAGAGTGACTAATTGCTTTTACTTTACCAATACCACATCCATGAATACTTATGGTAAAATTCTTAAGGTATGTGGAGGTAAAAAAAAACCCTAATGTGAATATTGAATAACTTCATCTCTTGATGCTTATTTCAAGGGGGTTTGACCAACTCATGCTAACCACATCCTTGTGTCATGTCATTGTAGTTACTCCTCAAAAGAATTACACTTACTGGAATAGTGAATAAGTGGTTTAATTAGTTTATTGCAGTAATCAATAAACTACAGTAACTAATTCCTAGTAACTCAATATTGTACAACACTGCATATGGCTTACACTCAACTCATCTACTGATGGAGCTTAAAGTGTATACTGCAAAAAAAAGCACCATAGTATTACGAGGAACAAACTTCTCTAAAAGATTCATCTCCTGATGATCAATAAAACCTATTATCTCTCAAACCATATTTTGTCTTTTTGTGATTTAAAATAGCATGTCTGCCCCATGAATTAAACAAGGGATAATAAAAATGGAGTCATGTCAAGGCAGAAAAAAGTCAGAAAACTTCTGATCTCTACTAAAGGTTCTTAACGAAAAGGAATCTTAGTATACAGCTTTATAAATTATACACTTAACACGAATTATGTGAATGCTGTGGTGTGAATGAATACAAGCCATGTTTTGAATAAAAAAAAAAAAGTACAGAAAAGACGTTACCATCATAACCAGTCTATCAGCAAGAAAAGACTGCTAACTTGCCAGACTCAAAGAGCGCAGCAAAATCATCATTACTCTGCAAGTGTGCCAATCTGCAAACATTTTCCACCAGGACATACATTTAGCCACTTGTTATTGGCTTGCCGAGTGATAAGGGTCTGTGATTTTTGCCTACTGCCAGTCATCAATGACAAGACAACACCAAGGGCTTCTTTTACAAAGCCATGAAGCCCATAAGAATTGAATGGGCTGCCTCTCATTTTAAAATCAAACAACTGTGGAACAAAATACACCTCTGCAAAATAAGAAATCTAAAAATAAACTTTCAATATAATAGTGACAAAACCAATTTTTTAATAACCATTCATATATGAACTTACAGGAAGAAAAAAGTCTCAACAGTCACAGGCTATTCACTGTGGCATTCAAACCATATCAAACCTCCCCATAGGAGGACCACAAGAACATCTTGACTTGGACCAATCATTGGCAAAAACCTCCTGAAAACTTTTTTTTTTAAATTTTAACATGTAGCAAAATATTTTCAAAAACCTTCTTACTTCTTGCAGTAAATCACCAAACTATGTAAGCTCATCCATATATGCTTATCAATATCTGGTCATATGATTTAACAGCACTTACATTTAGGAGCGCTGCATCTTGAACCCTCTCATTTGCCATACCGAGAATCGGCAGCACGGTTTTGTAAAAGAGGCCCTGACTGCAATGTGGCTCGCAACTTGAGTGAGATGACCAGAATCAAATGCAGATTCATTTCAGAAAATGGAATTTGAAAAGGAAACATAAAAAGTAAAGTTCCTTTATAAGCCAGCTAAGCAGCACATGGATACATTCCTGTGAAAACAAAAAAAACGGAAGATATACAGAAAGACCAAACTCAAAAATATAAAAAAGCCAAATTTATTTCTAAGGACCCTACACAGTCCGTGTTTCGGCCAAAGAGGCCTTCTTCAGGGGTCTATAAATTGGCATATATAGATATTCATCCAAAGGTTCACTCAAATTCGGACAAATCTGTTAATTTCCTTTCCTACCAGAATCCAGAACCTAACCAGAAGGATACAGCACTTGAGTGTTTAGTTTAATTAGTCTTGATAGCAGGCTGGTGTGATTGTTGTCCTGTGAAGGCTGGCTAGAACTCACAGCTGATTAGCTGAGACCAATTTATTCATTCTCCTGCATTTGCCAGAAGTTTCTCCTGATGGCTTCCTTGCTATGCAGTACTTCAGTTGTTGAAGTTTATAATGAAAAAGTTCATTAAAAATATAATACATTTGCATTTCCTGTAAATGGCGTTTTTGACTATAAAATGCATATTCACATACTTAGAGTTAATGCTCTGGTTTACTAACACAGGGCACGACGCTCAAAACTCTGGCAGTAGAGGAAAGATCGCACATCCCACAGAGCAAGAACAGTGATGAAAACTAGCCCCAAAGCAAATGGACGCAAGTTTTATGCACACTAATAAAGCGAAGGCAAGGGGAGAAACATGACTGAGGAATTCGCACAAGAGCTGCACTTAGAGTGAAACTCCTACGCATGTGCCAGGCAAAACAGAAGTGCCTCCACAATGTTTTTTAAAATCCCCTAAATGGCTCATACCAAAGCACAGGAAAACAGGCACCAATGTCTGCCCTCACCCCGGGCTTTCCTCGGCTCAGAGACATGTTTTTTTCTCATTATCAGCACTAGAGGCTGCATGGGCTTCTTTCTCCTTTCAAAAGGAGCCAAAAAATGGTAATTTAATGTGAAAAACGCAGAAGCAATCCTCTCCTCAAAACCCAAATGCCATTCCCGATCTGGCAGTGTGTTTCTGGTGTTAAGGCCAACGTTAGCTTCTGCGCTGATCTGAGCATTGACGAGAATACATAAATCACCATGTTTTGAATCCATTTCAATGCGTTTAAATACAATTTGCGCTCATCTTCGGGGCACAGATTAGCACACGCGCTGAAGGATTTTGTGCATGTTGTGCACATTAACATGCGCACAGTTCTGGCGTTAATCGCTCCCAGCGCCGGCGTTAGGTTTTGAGCATCTAGGCCACAGTGTTTCCAAAATGGTGTGCCACAAAAAATAATTTCACATAAAACTTGTCACTGCCTAATGTTCAGGCGCAGACCAGAAGCTGAGCACTGCTCTCTGCACCTTGCACCAACTAAAATTATTGAAAGATTTACCAAACAGCACTTCTCTGGAAAAGGGGTACAGAGAGTAAAGCCATACAAAGACTTTTCACTGGGAACCTCTTCCAAGCCAGCGTTCCAACCTAACAGATTGAAACTATTTTTTCTACTACCTCTGACTTCATATAGTTTATGCTAAAGTGTCATGTTTTTCTTGACTGAACTATTGGATGCAAGAAGTGAACGTGGATTGCTGTTCAAAACTGGCCTCCCAGTGTAACCTGGTCCCAACCTTGACCTCCTCACAACTCTAAAACTTACTTAAAGCAACCCATCATGACGCTCACCAGGCAAAGAAGGGTTACAAAGGCAATATGTATTTCTGCATGAAAAGGAGAAATGTTCAGAAATGTTATTTGCCTATAGGTCTAACTAACTTGTCAGAATACAGAGTTATCTACTCTCTATTTCTTTATAAACTTGATAATATATGTTTAAAAAAAACAGCTGGGAGTGAACTAGAGAGCAGCATCTCTTTGCTCAAATTTTGTTCTGGGTCTTGATATTAGTCACACAAACTCCGATTCTGCAGTCAGTGACACCACACATAATAGAGCCTAAGTTCAGTGCTTTCTGGAAGACATCTGGGCATCAAAATATTCCAAAAACACTTAGGGGTATAGTTATCAACATCAGCTACGTTAAGTGTTATTAGAACAGATCCCGTTTTATGCAATGGGACCTAGTTACTACCGTAATATATCTTAATGATAGCCCACATTGAAAACTTCCACTCTTAGTCTTGTTAAATTAAAGAAAATCAAAGTAAACCCAACCTGGGATAGAGCTGACTTGCAAGACCCCGCTGGGCACTTAAAGAGATTAAGTTCTAGCAGTTGGCTTCTTTTTTAACTTCTATTTGAACAGGCTCAGCAGATCTAACTTCCAAATGCTTTACAGTTGCCCTGGATAGTGGTTTTCTCTACATACTGGCCCGAAAACTAAACGACTATGATTATAAATAATGCATTATCAAATTCAAACTGCATTAGAGGCACTATGAGATCATTCTCTTTGCATAACATATGGTTTAATAAAGAAATTGCTGCATGATGGTGCTGCTTGAAACATATTTCTAATATTTCAAATCAGCCTGGATCCTGAAGCCTACCATATGTCATGTGTATGAACAAACTCCTTGTACCTAAATTGCTAAATGTCAAAGACGACACTGGATTTAAAGATTAGAACTGAAAGAGAAAGCTGAGCTAGTCTCCCTGGACTAAAATAGCAAATGACACTTAAAAAAAAAACACTGAAAAATATGAATGTCATAAATTTCTTCTTATCAAGGAAATGTTAAAAACAGTTTAAGAATATTCTTACAGCTTCCACAGACAACTGCAAAACACAACTAAAATACCTCTAAGATAACCTAAGATAAAAATTAAACAGTATTTAACTGCCCCTTTGTTATCCTCCATAAGAAAAACTTGCTCAAAGAATCACATTTTCCATTTTTTTTTTTGTGAAACCTCAATTACAGCTCAGATTTTTTAAGATCAGGTAGGAGAGTATTCCATAAGGGTGGAGCCACACATTAAAATACGTCTTTCATTCTGTCACATGAGTACACTCCTTCGAACTTTGCATATAAATAAACATAACAGGAGATTTGCATTGAATAGAAGGAATCCTAGGCACATATCAAGACATACATTCTAATGCCTCCAACTTCACAATTCTAAAAACTAGAGAGATTCAAACTACAACCAAAAATCTAAGGGAAATCAATAACATTTTTCTAATACTGGAGAAATTGGTCCCTGGGCTTAATGCTCCATGCTGTACTATTCTGTATTAGCCGCAAATGACAACTGCTGCTTGAGGGGGGGGGGGGGGGGGGGGGGGCTTTATCCATTAGTGAAATGCCACAATGAGAATCTTCCATTTAAATGTGTATGAAAGTCTCAGGGAAGTCTTTGCTGCCTTCAAGGTGGTAGATCCGAAGAATCAACTAGGTACTCCTCAACTTCAACATTGACAGCACCATGATTTGAGACTGGGAAAGAGTTTCCCTCTTCTCAACAGATCCTGTGTTCTGCCTCCAGAGCCATAAAGTCACTTTTGGCACATTCGGAGGGATGCCTAGCATTATCACTCATGCTGTTCTCATGTTCCAATAACTCCAGCTTTCCCTTGTTGTAGAAAAAACTGCTCACATGTACTAAGACTTCAGATTGCAAGGCTGAGGAAACACCTATTAAAGGGAAATTCATCTTTTCAAGGTAGCAAGCACCTCCCCCATAGCTCCTTTACTTGATTACTTTGAGTTTGACAAAGCTGCTCACCTGCTCTTGTCCAAGAATTACAAAGGCAGGAGTTGGGTGGGAGGAACGAGGACAGCATGTTGCCACACAGCAGACTGCATGCCTCTCTTGTTTATTATATCCAAGCCTTTAAGTCTCTGCCTATCCAGCAGCGCAAGCCCTTGCTTTTGTGACCCATAGTCCTGCCATCTCTGGGCTGCCAACTTGATTGCATGCCTCAATACTGCCTCCTCCTCTCCCACTGCTTTCTGGCTCATACTCCCCCCTTCTTCTTCAATCTCCAATACAACTGCCCTACTCTCTCATAACTTGAGACTGATCCCTATTCCTTCAGTTGGCTAGGGGTGTGGGTGTGTGGAAAGGGGAAGAGAGCTGCAAGAGAGCAAAAGTCAATGAGAACAGCTTCCACAGGGAAGAGAGAGCTCTGCAGCTGTGGCATCAATGCCACAGGGGTGAAAAAGGGAGCTTGGCAGAGCCAACAGGAAGAGGTCGCGCAGCGATAACGATAAAGCCTATCTATCTCAGGTGCTCTCCCTTGGGTTTGCCATCCTGTTCAAGTGAACGATCTGCATGGTAGGTCACGCCAACTCTGACTCTCCTCTTAGATCACAGCCTTGACGACCTTAACCATGCTATCTATAAAATAATTTCCAAAGTCTCTTGTCTTGTCTCCATGCCTTGATTAGACAAAGTTCCATGGAGCATGGGCTATTTCAAATGCATTTGTGCAGCATTGCATGTATCTAGTAGCACTATAGAAATAACAGAAGAAGAATTGAAGTCTAAGTTAGACAAATGTCTAAGATGCTAAAAGCAGCCTGTCACATGCAACCCTTTACATCCTTTCTTTGGTCTTTTCTATTCCTATAGATGATTTCAGAGATTTTCCTTCACATCCCTCACCCCCCCCCCCCCCCCCCCCCCCCCGCCACCTTTCCCTGCAGATTCTTCAATTCTTAGTTGGCAGCTTGTCATTAGAATGATCATCATAAAGATGGGTAGACATACAGCAGCTCTATGAATAATGCATGCTTCTACCTAACTGGAATTATTTTTCCAACTGCTCCATTAAGGGGCCCTTTTACTAGAGGACTTGCCTCACGGCAACCCGGACCTACTGCTGGCCCAATGCGGCCGCCAGCGGTAATTTTGTCTAGTGTGCCATTTCTGGCATTACGGAAACGTTTTCCGTAATTATTAGCGTGGCACTGACCTGGCAGTAATTGGGCAGTGATATGTGCTACCCAGTTACTGCCAGCTTACTGTGGGAGCCCTTACCACTACCTCAATGGGTGGCGACAAGTGTTCTGCTTGGACACGTGGTAAATGCAATTTTACCGCATGGTCATGACAATTTTCAGCTCCTTTTTTACCCGCTGTGGTAAAAAGAGCCCTGGTGTGCAGCAAAAATGGCCGCCACAACTACTGCAGGGTCCTTTTTACCGCAGCATGGTGGTAAAAGGACCCCTAAGTGTATTGAGCAAGAAGGACATGCAAAATAGTACATTGGGATGGCCAATGCAAGAAAAGTATGCAGATGATGGCGTGGGAATGTGTGATACTTGCACACAATTTTGTGGGCCCATCTAGGCCTACGCAAAGCCATGCATTAGACACCAGCACACAGCACATTAAAATCAATTTTAATGAAGCTATCAGCTATTCTACCTTGATGCAAAGAACTACACAGAAAACTTTCTATTGCTACAATTTATCATCAAGAATCCAAGAAGCTACATCCCAGGTAATACTCTGATCCAAACACCTTGCCAAGTTGCCTCACCTACAAGCCAAATTCCTCAGTCTTACGGCCCTAAATTTAGTATCTTACCAGCTGATATTTAGCGTGAGTTAATCAGGCAGGAACAGCTAGAATGTAAGCTCTTTTGAGCAGGGACTGTCTTTTCTTTATGTTCAATTGTAAAGTGCTGCGTACGACTGGTAGCGCTATAGAAATGATTTATAGTAGTAGTAGTAGTAGTAGTAGTAGTAACTTGTGCCTCGGCAGTAACTGGTCATTTTTAGTCACATTTAACCAGTTATCGCTGCTAAAAATGTCCGGTTAGCACCGAAAATAAAGCTGGAGATGTTGAGGGGCGTTCTGGGGGCATGACCAGTTAAGTCCCGTTATTCGTAACTTAACCAGCCAGGTTTAGCAGTCAGATAAAGCCGTATAAAAAGCAGGCCTATCTTTGTCCTTTAAGCCATGGTGGTTAAGTCTGAATATCAATTTAACCGGTCATGTCCTAGCCAGTGCTGAAAAACCCAAAAATTCAATGCTGGTCACCCATATATAAATACATACATATGCATATACAGACAGATGTACACACACACACACACACACACAATACAATACACAATTAAAGATTCTTACTGACACCATTTTGCATTGACAGGGTAAATACAGGCCAGCTCAGTGGCAGTACTATAAGCTGCTATGCTGAGAGACCTAGATCCAGCTCGGAATTCCCACTCCTCCAGAGATGCTGCAGAGGTACTGTTTACATTCCATGGGGAAAGGTGTCACAGCCATTGCACTATGGTGACATCTAGTGGCTGAATTTAGGCTCTTTGGTTGCAGAGATATGAAAGAAAACTTGCAACATTCTCAACTTGGAAAGATGACTGGACTACATAGGATGAAGGGCAATATAAAGTAGACCACTGCTAAGAATCGGCAAATGAAGGAACATCACACCATATCCCTACCCTTGTTCCAGCTGAGCTAAAAGCCCAAAAGCAGCATGAGGAAACTACCAGGTCATCAAAAAAACCCAAATGGGTATAGTCACAGTCAGAGATCAATATCACTGCAGACTGAACATTGATTGATGCTTATCCTTACTGAGAAAAAGCTCTATACACTGCATACTAATACTTTGATTAGCACATGGTTGTACACAATGCCTCTTTACTGTACTTCCACATTATATTTGTAACTAGATGTCAAATGTTAATGTTCTTTGATCTGGTCAGTGCAGGGTATCATCTGCTGAATGCATTACTGACCTTTATTTTAGGATGTTTTAAATGGATGGCTAACATGGTGACTATTTTCAGTTCACATATTACATCTTGTCATAATACTAACTCTGAAAGAAGCTCTGTTATTTAGATATTACTTGCATACTCTTCAGCAATTTTTTAAACTCCTTGGAAAATTAATTTTAGCAAAATTGCACCATAGCATATTTCTGATAGACTTATAATGGCATCAATGTTACGAACACAAGCAAAATCAGATACTAATGTTTAGGGTAATTTGGAGCACAAAATATCTGAACTCAGGTATTGACCTGGGTGACATCATTGAACTATAAAAATGTAATTTCTTTTTCTTTTAAACATCAAGAATAAGCAGAACAGGTTATCTTATGAACATATGAAATGCTACTCTTCATTTCAATCAACTAGCACGGATTAAATGCCTACTTGCAGGAGGCGGGACATGTGAAATTGAAACTTCAAATACATTGCAAGGACGGTTTTCACAAGACCAAAGAAATCTTGTGTATATTCCTTAAATGCAACTAGATATCAAAACTGAGATGTATACAATTTAGGGCCCTGTTTACTAACGTGCGTTAGTGTTTTTAGCGTGCCTACACTTAGTGTGCACGCTAACCATGTAGGTGCCTATAGGGATATTGTAGGCACGTACATGGTGAACGCGCGTTAAAAACTTTAACGTGCCTATAACGCTGCTTAGTAAACAGGGCCCTTAATGTCACACACTCAGCTATTTACCTTGTGTTTACTGCGAAAAACGTTTTAGTTCAATAAGTCAAAAGGTGTCAACTTTATGGGCTGGCCAAAAGGTTTAGTGACCATGCAAGACATCTCTGTTTACATCTTGAACCCTGCTCTTTGGGCCAGCTAAGACAAAAATATTGTAAAGTCAGCATTCAAAGTTCCTGGAAAGACTGGAGTCCTAGCTCTTATACCACAAGGATAACTAGTAACCAGAATCTGTGTATTTGAGCGCCGAGTTCCAGCATTATGCACTGCTATTTTTGCTGGGTTAGACAAAAGGACAGAAAAAAAAAAAAGTTTAAAATGTGGGGAAAAAAAAAAAAAAAAAAAAAAAGAGTAGGTAGTCTGGAATGAAGGATCATGGCTTCTGTAGCCCCAGTAGAAAACATGTACAACTGAGCCCAAAGGAGGCAGAAACTGCTGGTCGCCAGTCATAAGTCTTAAATAATTTTTCTTTTTTAATATAGAAAATATTTTATTACATTCAATGAAAATTTCAGACATAAGAGCCACACAGTGCTCTGATATGAGAAACATTTAAAAAATTTATACTTAAAACGACAGTTTGAACTGCCAGTGAATACTCTACCTCACAAACTGGTTGCTCCTGTTGTGCCAGATCCAACTCCCGGGGTCTCGTCATCTTATCGATATCCAAGGAATCCATACTGGAAGTGCCAGAGGCAATGCTGGAGCGAGATGAGTTACTAACCGAGCGCAAATCCGTGTCACTCACTGTGCCAGCTGATGCTGTCCTCCTGTGCTGACTTGTGACTACAGGCTTAGGCTCTTCCATTAGGGACTGACGGGCTGCCTCATCCATACTCAGTGAGGCCTGCTCTAGCTGTGCTGTGATGTCATCCAAGGAGAGGTTGGAATGCGAAGGCTTGGTCACTCTTCCAGATGAAGCTGGTAGTCCTTTCATGCTGCTTTGATTAGAGGCAATACGGCCAGCTGAAGGCCTTTGAAAGCTTCTCCTCTCTGCAGAATGAGATTTTACGGTATTCTTTGCTGAATGGGACCCAATGCTGCTAAGCTCCTGCTCTATGGAGCAAAGATCGGCCATTAGGGCATCAAGATCCACAGTCTCTCCCTGATTCAGGGCCTCTGCAAACAGAACAAACAGCATTAAACCTCAAGATACTAAAAGCAACCATTTTCTAAACTCACACCTTTCTTGAAATCCATTTCTGCAACTGAGTTCCAGCATATTTCATTATTGCATCCCTAAACATGCCAAGACAAACTACAGTGCCATACATCTTTCTCTACATTAGAACTTCTCTTCACTTGTTCTATCACCTCCTCTTCTACACCACACTTCAACAGAACAATGCATTGTGCGGATTACCCAACAGCTGGGTACTAGTTTGTTCTTGTGCACTGGTCTTTCAGACATACAAGTCTATCAAGCCATCAGCTGCTGCTAATAGTTCGGAATATTAATCTAATAAAATGGTTTGATAATGGAAACAGTCCTGAGAAAAAGGTTGAGAATCTCAAATATAGCAATGTGAATATGTTCTATCCATGATATGCTTGTTTTACTGAAACCAAATCACCGTCTGTGCAACAAAGGATAAATTAACTGATTCTATATTTCTTGAGACAACCAAAAGTAGGAACAATAAAACTAATTCAGCATCAGTGTAAAACAGCATGTGAGACCTCCCCCCTCTCCCCAAGCTTACTAGACATGAAGCTAACTACAAGAAAACATCATTATATCCTTGGGTAAGGACGAAGTCTCATTCATAAGATATTTTCCTTTTCAAATACTCAAAGATAATGGATCAAGCAGACTAATGAATAAGATAATAGGAGCCAAAAGAGAATTCAAAGCTTAGAGGATAGTCATCCTTCACAAGAAAGCTCACCAGAAAGTTAGTTTTTAACATTAAAGAGATTGTATACTACACAGGCTTCTGATATGCATGAGATTAAGAAAAAGGTTTTCCAAAGAGGGGAATTAATACAGTATATCATAGGGCTAAGAGCACCGGAGTCTCTTAGAAAAGCTACTAACGACACAACTGGTGATGTGAAACTTGTATGTACCTTTTGTTTCTCCTATTTGGCAACAGATATTAAGGAAATTATGAGAAAACATTGGCGTATTATACAGAGTTTAGAGGGATAAAAAAGAATTATTGATAGAACATAGAGATCGGGATCTGAGAAACTTGGGCCCTGTTTACAAAGGCGCACTAGCGTTTTTAGTGCAAGCCAACCCTGTCTGATGCACATATTTATTTATTTATTTAGATTTTGCTCGCACCTTTTTCAGTAGTAGCTCAAGGTGAATTACATTCAGGTACTCTGGATATTTCTCTGTCCCAGGAGGGCTCACAATCTAAGTTTGTACCTCAGGCAATGGAGGGTTAAGTGACTTGCCCAAGATCACAAGGAGCAGCAGCGGGATTTGAACCGGCCACCTCTGGATTACTAGACCGGTGCACTAACCACTAGGCCACTCCTCCACTCCACATAGAAATATTATGGGCATCTAAACGGTTAGCGGGTGCTAAAAACACTAGCACGCCTTTGTAAACAGGGCCCTTAGTTTCTTCAGTCCTTCCATAACTAAAGTGATGCTCTTCAAATTTGGAAGGTGCAATTTCTTTTAGATAAATGATTGAGACAGTTATAATCTCACCCACTGGCACCTCTATAGAGATTAAATAATGTTTTTTTTCCCCAAATGCAACACAACAAATATAATTTATGCTATTGTCTGCCCCTGTGATCTTATATATATTGGAAAGACAAAAAGGAGCGCCATACATGTTGTGCAGAACATAAATGCTGCATGACAAACTGAAAAATGGTTACCCTGATAAACATTTGGTTACACATTGTCAGACAAAATCATATGTTTGAGGATCTGAAAGACTGTGTAATATGTTTTCTGTGTCATGGTGGAAATGTGGAGGGCAACACTGACAGACATTTGTTGGAAGAGGAGCAGAAAATGAGTTGAATACTGTACAGCCTTTAGGCCTTAATCAAGAAATTCAGGTCTTCGGGTCTTGCAGGAACTATACTGCAATAATTTAATAAATCTTTTTTGCATGGTTGAAGACAGAAAGCTCATATTGGGACTTGGTTATCCTCTTCCAGACTACTGAGAAGTGGAGTGCTGAGGGGTTCATCCCTGTCTGCAGTCTTTTTTAAAATTTGTATTTATAACCTTTATGTCATTTGCTGCGTTCTTCTGGGGTTCATTGCTGCATATATATATATATATATATATATATATATATATATATATATATATATATATATATATATATATATATATATACACACACACATACAGAGGACATTAGATCTGTCTTTCCTTTGACTTTTCCTGTTTCTGCCTCTATCGCCCATTTGCAGGAACTTTTTGTTGGTATTTCTGATTGGATGAGGAGTAAGAGACTCATTTTAAACATTTCTAAAACTAAAATTGTATTGGTGAGTCGTGATTTAGATCTGGACATTCCATCACACATTTTACTGTTACAATAATAAAGCAATAACATTTCCACCTGGAGAACTGGATTCAATTCCCATTGTGGCTCCTTGTGACCCTGGGCAAGTCACTTAACCATCCACTTCCCCAGATACAAAAACTTAGATTGTGCATTCACTAGGAACAAAGAAAGTACCTGCATATAATAAATGTAAACTACTTTGGTTGTACCACAGAGAGGTGGTATATCAAATCTATGACTCTTATTACCTGGCAATTCAGTTATCGCCCTGTCAACTGCACAGGAGTTCTTTTGGACTTGGCTCTGAAGTTTAAGCCTCAAATATAAGTAGTAATTAATAATTCTTTTTTCAAACTTTGAATGCTGAGCAAATAGTCCTTATCTACGGAGGATTTTAGGTCAATGTTGTAGCACATGGTGTTCAATGGACTCGATTATTGCAATGCGATCTTTCTGGGCCTTCCAGATTCCTGCATTCATTCCTTGTGAATTGTTCAGAACTCTGTGGCGCACCTCTTATCAGGGAATTCATGGTCTGAGCATATTTCTCCTCATCTCATCAAATTGCCATGGCTTCCAATTGTCTTTAGAATTAAGTTTATGATTCTGCTATTGATTCATCAGGCACTCTATAATACTTCTGCACAATATTTGAAGACACTAGTGTGTGTCGATCAATTTGTCCACTCTCTAAGGTCCCAGGGTGCTTGTCTGCCTTCAGTTCCCTCTATGCAGACCTTTTGCTTTGAGTATATCAGAAGTGCTTTTTCTGTTGTGGCACCAAGAGAAAGGAACCAGCTACTGCTGGATCTCAGAATGCAAAAAAGGTACTTCCACTTTTAAGGAAGTCTTAAAAAGCAACTTAGGAAGGTGTATGGGCTCCTGCTTAAATAAAGAATCTGGTTTTCAAGCTGCCATACTTTCTAATGGGGGGGATTGTTTTACATTGTTTTGTTGTTACTGTATTGATTAATGTTTTTATGTATTTTATTGTGTATTTTTTGTACTCCATCTTGAATAAAAGCAGAATTTAAATAAACCATAAATTGACTTCACTGTGTTTTTATGAATTTTGGTCCCCTTATTTACTATTATTTTATTAATTTTCATTGTTTTTCATTCTTTTTTCACAATTTTTAAAATTATTTCTCACTGTTTTTAAAATTTTTATCTTGATGCTTTAGGCTAGTATTAAGATTTTCCCCTTCCTTGTCTTATTCCCATATTTTAGGCACTGTTTACTAAGGTGTGCTAGCGTTTTTAGCGCATGCTAAAACTTAGCGTGCTAACACTAGAGCCACCCATAGGAATATATAGTGTCTATAGCATTATCACGCTCTAAAAATGCTAGCATTCCTACAGAGCAGCTTAGAAAGCAGGGCCCTTTATCTCTCTCTATATTTATTTTTATTTATTTTAAATTATATATTCTACTATTTTTTCTAGTTTTATTTTAATTTTGTTATATTTATTTCTATTTTAATTTTATTTTTAACCTTTATCATCACTTTTTTAATATCTTGAGATGTTTATAGTTTAAGTAAGACCTGGAAATTAGACCCATTTTTTTTTTAAGGAACTTTCCTTTTTTAAAATGTGGGTTATTTTTTTTTTTGCTTATTTTGGGATCCTTTTACTAAGCCATGCAAAAAAGTGCCTTAGTGTGCCCTTACATGGGTCCTTTCTGTCTGTAAAGGCCATTTTTAAGACAGCCAGAAAATGGCCAGTTTTCCATTTTCCAAATGGCCATTAACAAAAATTAGCATGGCAGCACTTACTAACACCTATTTTGTAGAAAGTAATGGGTCAATTGCTAATCCTGTGTTAATCAGTTAGCACACGATAATGCAGATTTGCTGAATAGTGCAGAAATACCTAATCTCACCCCCCTCCCCCAGACATGCTCCCTCTGTGGAAAAATAAAAATGATTTTTTAGCCCCTGGTATGCACGTACACATTGCAAAATTATCATGAGACATTTCAGTTTGTCCCACGTCAGCCCTTTTCAACTGCGATGAGCATATGTTGGTGCTTATCGCAGGTTACTAAAAGGAGCACTTTGTATGTATAAACTGTCAATCACTATCACTGACTGCTACAGCTGATATTAATCTCACTGAAGACCAATGAAGTTTCTATTTGAGAAGATATTTTGGTAAGAAAAAGGGGTTTTATGCTAATCAGATAAGCTCCATTTTGCTGGCGGTGTCTGAATGTTTTCTCTGTTTGTACATATCAGTAGTCTTTGGCTATGGGGGCTTGTATTTTGGTAATCACTTATGCCTGCTCTTAGCCTTGTGCTCTGCTTTGTAGTTTAATTTATTATGGGTCTGTGGCTACTTTGGCTATCTACCAGTACTATATGGTATTTACAATGGATGACACTATTGTAGACTCTCATTAGTTCCTTTCTTTTTTAAATTGCACTTTGCTTGAGGCTAATATGATTCAGCCCCTACAGTGGGTACCAAACGCATGTTTTCTTCCTTTTTTTCTTCCCTTCGTTTCTCCCATTTTAAATTTCTAACAGATGTTTGTGGTTTTTTGTACATTCAGACGCTTATCACTACTTATGAGCCTTTTTAGGAGAGCTGATTGGCAGCCCATTCAGGGGTCCTTTTACTAAGGTGCGCCGAAAACTGGGCTGCGGTAGCGGAGGCACATGTTTTGGGCGCATGCAGATCCATTTTTCAGCACGCCTGTAAAAAGGGCCTTTTAAAATTTTTTTGCTGAAAATGGATGTGCTGGTGGTGGCAAAACAAGTATGCTATCCATTAAAGAGCAAAGTGTACAGGTAGGTGTATAAGGGATGACCTGAGTTGCCAAATAAGAGGGGATAGCAGTATGCAGTGATTTGAATGTAACCACAAGAATTTTGAATTTACTCTGGTATTCAATTGGAAGCCAATGTAAACGTTGTAACAGTGCAGAGATATGATCACGTCGATTAGCAGTACAGGGCTGCAGTATTCTGTAAGGTTTGAAGATGTTTGATATTGGTCTTAGTAATACCTGCGTAAACAGAATTGCAGTAAATCATAGCGAGAGTTGACTTAGGCATAGCACACAATTTGTTTTATGGGGGATTTAGAGGTAGTAGATTATCCATCAACCTTGTTTTTCCTAGCACACTAATGCATGGTGACCGCAGGTTAAAATCCACTACCACAGGGTGTGTGCTCAGGCATCCTGCGATAGTTTTCAGATCAGCGCACACTTCCCACATGCTAAAAATATATATATATATTTTTTTTTTTTTAAATGCTGGGGGCATGTTTGGGGGTGGGGAGTAAGTGTGCCCAGCACTAATCGGTTGGCACAGCTGCATCACCACAATCTAATCAATTAGCATGTGGTTAGTGCGGGAGCCCTTACCACCTTGTAAATATAGGTAGTGATAAGGGCTCATGCACTAAAATGCGGCCATTTTACTGCCACGCTAAAAGTAGCATCAGCACACAGCAAACTCATGAGTTAATCATACTGCAGGCCACTTTTTAGCACAGCTTAGTGACCTCTATGTTTTGTGACTGTTTTTAAATTTATCATTTGTATTATGAAGATGTTGAGTTTAGGCACCTGTTAATTTGGAAGTTCTTCCCTAGTCTTTAGCATAATAAATTGTCTAATTATTCAAGAACATGATTTTAATCAGGTAACAAAAGCTATCCTGCAGAGTAAATTAGCTTGACTGAGGTGAGCATCATATCCTATATAAAGATTTAGCCTTCACCATAAATGTCAGTGGAAAGTCATCAAGCTAAATTTTAAAAAATTAAGTTCAAAGGACCTGGAAAAAAAAAAGAGTAATTGATGCTTATCTGTCTGCACAAGGTTACAAGACCACTTCTAAACAGCTGGAACTCTATCCACCCATTATCAGTCTACAAACAACAAAAAGATGAAGACCACAATGACTACGCAGGAGCAGCCATCCTGCCAAGATCATCCGAAGAGTCAACTGGAAAATCATCCAAGAAGTCACAAGAACCCCAGATTAACATATAAATATCTACAGACTCCCCTTACTACAGCTGATGTTAAGGATTCATGAATCAAGAATATTATTGCCCACCTCCAGTTTCAAAAAGCATTTGTTTTACCAACAAAACTTCTCAAATTAATACTTTCTGGACAGATGACTGCAACAAATGTGTTATTTTTGACAAAATCTAAACACTGCCTTGCAAAGTAAGAAGCTCATTCTGTTTGTCATGCTTGGTGAGGAAGTATCATGGTGTGGCGTTACTTTGCTACATCAGAACTGGACAACTTACCATCACTGATGAAACCATGAATTTTGTTTTATAATCTGAAAATTCTAGTAAATGAAAGTAAGGCCATAAGTACATAAGTATTGTCACACTGGGACAGACCCAAAGGTTCATCAAGCCCAGCATCCTATTTCCAACAGTGGCTAATCCAGGTCACAAATACCTGGCAAGATCCCAAAAAAGTTCAATACATTTTATGCTGCTTATCCTAGAAATAAGCAGTGGATTTTCCCCAACTCATTTTAATAATGGTCTATGAACTTTTCCTTTAGGAAGCCATGCAAACCTTTTTTAAACCCTGCTAACTGCCTTTACCACATTCTCTGGCAACGAATTCCAGAGTTTAATTACATGTTGAGTGAAGAAACATTTTCTCCGATTCATTTTAAATTTACTACTTTGTAGCTTCATTGCATGCCCCCTAGTCCTAGTATTTTTGGAAAGAGTATACAAACAATTCACGTCTACCCGTTCCACTCCACTCATTATTTTACAGACCTCTATCATATCTCCCCTCAGCCATCTTTTCTCCAAGCTGAAGAGCCCTAGCCACTTCAAGTCTTTCCTCATAGGGAAGTCGTCCCCTTTACCATTTTCGTCACCCTTCTCTGTACCTTTTCTAATTCCACTATATCTTTTTTGATAATCGGTGACCAGAGTTGCACACAGTATTCGAGGTGTGGTCGCACCACGGAGCAATACAAGGGCATTATAACGTCCTCATTTTTGTTTTGCATTCTTTTTGTAATACCTAACATTCTATTTGCTTTCACAGCCGCCACAGCATCCATCCATCCATGAACTGAAACTAAATTGATGAAGAAAAAAATCTTGTGTTTTGGACTAGCCAAGTCAAAGTCCTGGCCTAAACCCTACTGAAATGTTGTGACAAAACTCGAAGTGAGGTGTTTATGTAAGGAAGCCCTCAAATGTCCAGAGCTGAAACAGTTCTGAAAGAAAGAATGGGCAAAAACTCATTAAAGGTAATGTGAGAGACCAATCAAAAGTTACAAAAAATATTTAATTGAAGTTATTGCTGTTAAGACATGCCACCAGTTACTGAATGAAGGCTTCAAATGCATTTGCACACAAGGATACTTATAGAAATATTTTCTTGAATAATAAAAATATAGCCTTTTTGATCGAAAGGTTCTTTTACCAAGCTGCTCTAGTGGCGGTACCCATTTTTGCCATACGCAAAGGTTCTTTTTACCACAGCGGGTAAAACGCCTGCTAAAAGAAATAGCCATATGGCAAGTTTGCACTTGCCATGTATCCATTTTGTGGGGGGACACTGAGGTGGTGCTAAAGGCTCCTGCATTAACCCGGCAGTAACCCCTGCAGTAGAAAAATCAGGCCCGATTTTCCATAGCGCTGGAAATGGAATGCACTGGAGGGAGAACTATTGCCAGTGTCCACGTTAGGCCAGCAGTAGCTCAGGATTGACACATGGCAACCCTTTAGTAAAAGATCCCCTGAGCTATTTATTCAATGGGGTTATCTTTCCTATTTAAAAAGGCATAGATTAGGATTTAATCATGCTTTGAATATAAACTGTGATAAAATACATACTGTCCTAATATGGTACTCAAAAATATTTTTGTGAACCAATCTATAAACAAAACAATGTGGAAAGTTAATGCATTGCTTCACAAATTAAGTCCCCAAAAAGGAAAGCAATGATTGCTTTCGTTTAAATACAAGCAGCCATTCTATTCAAATATCAGCATTGCACAATACCAGATGGGAGTCATAAGTTGGATTCCCAGGATCTAGCATCTAATTGCTGGTCTGGTAATGAATAGAAGTAGTGGGAAAGATCATAACATCCTGTGGTGTGTGTTTCCTGCACCTCAAGGGCACGTGGACTGGGTTTGGAAAGGAGATGTCATCTGTGACCACATAATGAAGAGTATTATTGCAATGGGTCAGATCATAGGGGACGGGATGGGGCCTAATCGAGGGAAACTCCTGGCACCTGCTAGCCACAACAGTGCTTCTGCTTTCTTTAAAATATATACAAAATATGGTACGTTCATCCTCATATTTCCTATTCTTCATTTGGTTATCAGCTACTTTCTAGTTAGACAGCAGTTCAGCCTTATGACCTCAGCTGTTCTTCGTATGGGCTGTAATGTAAGATCAAGGAGCAGCGAAAGAATAGGCTATGGGGCAAATTTATGTTTTGCAGTAATGGTACAAGTGAAAAAATAATTAGGTAAGTCAGAGAATAACCAACACTATAAAGTTTTCCCCTTAAAGATATTAGCCTTTCTCTGAGAACAAGCAGTCATGATATTCTCACATGTTGGTGATGTCATTCACAGAGCCCGGAGCGGAAACTGCCATAATGCACTGTCACTTTAAAACTTTGAGGGCGTGCCCTCACCCCTCATGTGCAGGTGCCCTCTCACCCAACACCCAAGTGCAAAACCAGCAGTCTAGCATTTTTTGCTGAGCAGAGAGATTGGGTTTCTAATCTCTACTCAGCGTGTCATAAACTTTTCCTTTTTTTGGATATTTTCTCTCATATTTTACTTTTTTCTTTATTTATTTTACTCAATTTTTTTTCAAATTTTTATTCGTTGGTCTTTGAGCCCTTCTTTTGGCCAGGAAGCATTGACTGTTTTCAGGTACTTAACTACTCAAATTTTCCAGGCCATTGAAGCTTTTGACCTTCTGTTGGCCATTTTTCTCTCCATGTTATCAAGTGGCTTTAAGAAGTATACTCAATGCAATAAGGCCATTTCAGGCACAGACCCCCCATAACTGGTGTGTTCAGTGCTTGGGTGCATACAATGAGCCCTCTTGTCTGCGCATGGAAGCGAGGACACTTAAAAGCCTGCAGAGTCCAGTGTGAAAAACATTTTGGTTATCATTGGCATTGAGCTTGGCAGGAGATTTGGCACTAGACAAGGAACCTGTACTGGTGTCAAGAATGTCTGACATCGGACTCAGTACCACAACCACATAAGGACTATGTCCTCTTTGTTGGTGCCAAGTACATTAAGGAACCTGCAGGGTAAAAAAATCTAAAAAGCATCGTCATCGTTCTCCTTCCAGGCACTCTGCCAAACCTCCCTTGCATCAATGTCCTCGATGCACAGGAAGGATCCATGCTGCAGAGACCGCTCTCTTTCTCTACAACTTCTCTCATTGATAGCGTTTGAGGTCCTTGAGATCTCCTACAACTGCACAGGCCATAACTCAGGCTGCCTCCACATCATTCTTTGCCAGTACCCATGCCTACTCTACAGGAGAAAATCTGGGCTATGCTGAAGGCTGAGCTCTCAGGGCTACTGCATTCGCAGTCTATTCAGGCTTACAGGGTACTCATGCCAGCCTCAGACCAGCCCGCAGATACATCAAAGACACTATCATGCGAGAAGTCCTGTACTTCAGCTTGGCATCAACCATTGGGGGAGAGGAGGAATGACAAACTTGACAGGCACGTGGCAACATCAGCAGAGGAACTTTCTCCAGCCTTGGAGATTCATCCGCCTTGAAGTACCCTGACACAAAGCCAATGCTCTAGTTGACACTCTTCCACATACTTCCAAGAAGAGTACTTTCAAAAGTCAGACTCGGATCTCTCCTGGAAGACAGAGCAGGACCCACAGGACCTCTTAGGTGAGAAATCCTATGCCATTTCATCTGATCCTTCTCCGCCACCTGAGAGACGTAAAACTCCTCTATCCTTTCCTGGTTTGGTCTATGAAATGACCTAAGCCATACCTTTCAAATTGGAGACAGAGGAAGAACCTCGGTCAGAACTATGAGGTTCTAGATTATGACTCTCCTCCTAGAAATGGAATCACTGTTCACTTCATACAATTATGAAAAATACTCTGATCAAAAACTGGGAGACTCCACTAACAGTTCAAGTTGCTCCAAAGAAAATTCATACAATGTACAGGATACAGAAATGCACTGGGTTTGAAAAAAATCCCAGTTACCCCATCATTCCTTGTGGTGGTAATCTGCTTTAAAGTATACTTGAATTATACTATCTCATGCTTCTGCTCCTCCACTTTGAGAAGCTAAAACATTAGACTCTTGGCAGAAGAACATTTCAAGCCTCAGTGATAACCAAACATATATTAGATCATCAACTTTAAGCCACTTTGAACTGAAACTTGTTTTGGATAACAGTGGGATACAAGAATGCATAAATAAATAAAATAATTCCACAATGTACTTAAAGTCTAATACAGAGTACTCTCTCCTTTGCTGACTTCCTTCCTCCTGAAAAGGCTGATGAGTTCCTCAAGCCTCACAGAAAACTTCTAGATTGTTATAAATATCTGGCAAAACAGGCCTTTGATGTCTGTTCTCGCATTTCCATCTTAGGAGTAGCAATTCGCCGTCTTTCACGGCTGAGAGTCTCCAACCTTGAATCTGCTGTCCAGGAGTGTCTGACAGATGTCACTTGTTGTGGAGACAACTTATTTGTTGACAAAGTCACGGAAGTGGCCATCCTAATTAAAATGTATACAGATACTGTTAAGACTCTACCCAGACCACAGACTTCTGTCACCTCTTCTTCTTCTAGAAGATTTGCAGGAAGTTTTCAAAGCTCCAATTACTTTGTTTACATTCATTTTACTCCCACTCATCCACCTGAAAGGACTACACCCCAATGCTCACATCAGTGGCAGCAGAGAGAACAGAAATTACATACCCCTTTCTCAATACAAAACAGTTTTTGACTCATTCCTAGAGAGCATTGCCATCATCCAAACAACCTACTGGTCAGAGGCAGACATCCTCTTTCAACAGGAATGGCTGCTTATAACCTCCAACTGTTGGGTATCATACAGCACAATTGCGCTCTATGCTGGGGAAAAAAAGACCTCCAGACTATCCACCAAGAGAGGCTCATTTCAACTACCTCCAACTGATAGTACTTCAAGAGGAAATCTCTGCAAACCACAGCAGAATGCAACAGAATCAGTTCCACTGCCAGAGAGGGGTCAAGGGTTCTACTCAAGATGGGGGGGGGGGGGGGGGGGGAGGGGATATGACCAATTCTCAACCTGCGAGATTTAAACAAATATCTATTCAAAAGAAATTTGCATGGTTTCCCTGGTATCACTTCTTCCCATGATCCAGCTCAACGACTGACTTTGCTCTCTAGATCGGAAAGGAGGCATGCAGTCATATACCTATTCTCCCTGTACACAGGAAGTTCCTGCAATTCTGCTGTGGGGCTCTGCATTATCAGTACAAAGTCCTGCCATTCGGCTTGGTTTCAGCCATGTGAGTCTTCACCAAATGCCCGATAGTGGTAGCAGAAACACTCCACAAATGGGGCATACACGTTTTCCCCTACCTCGACAACTGGTTAATCAAGGCAGTCTCCCAAGAGTTGGCACAAGCGTCAATTCAATCCACCATAATGCTCCTAGAACTCCTCAGTTTTGTGATAAGTTACCCTAAATCACATCTTAACCAGTTCAGACTTTACAGTTCATCGGGGCTCTCTGGACCCTACTCAGGGTCGAACCTTCCTCAGTCAACTGACAGCAAACATAATCTATCTTTCCGTTCAAGTTTCCAGATCCAAACAGGTACCTGCTCATCAGATGCTCTGCCTAATGGGTCACATGGCTTCAATAGTTCATGTAACACCATTAGCTCAGCTCTACTTCAGAATTCCTCAGTAGGCACTCTCCTCTCAATGGTCCCAAGCCACAGGATTGCTCTCAGCCCATATTCGGTTTACTCCACAGCTACGCCACTCTCTATAATGGTGGTACCCAGAATCTCACCAGGGGGACTTTGGTTTCAGTCCATTCTACATCACAAAATCCTCACCACAGATGCCTCCATGGTAGATTGGGGTGCTCCTCTCCATGGTCTCCACACACACAGGGTTCTTGGTCCCCATGGGAGAAATGACATAGTTAGCGACCATCTACCCTTCCAGAAGTTGCTAAAAAAAAAAAAAAAACTTACCTCTTCAAACAAGCCTACCCAAATGACCAGACTTAACCTATGAACCCACTCTACACCACTCCTACCCCTACATCTCCTGCCCATTTCACCTATATCAACCTATTTCCTAACAACCACTTCATACCTCTACTATTGCTACAGCTGTGTTCTTTCTGTGATACTATGTAATTCCATACTATGTAAGCCGCACTGAGCCTGCTACCGAGCGGGAACGAGCGGGGTATAAATGCAACAAATAAATAAATAAATCTCCTGAGACTGCAAGCATTCTGGAATGCCCTCAGAACTTTCCAAGACTGTATTCTCAAACAGCTAATACTCGTTTGCACAGACAACCAGGTTGAACAAACAAGGAGGAACAGGTTCTTACCACCTCTGTTGAAAAGCAATCCAGATATGGACTTGGTTGGCTTCTCTAAACATCTCCCTAAGAGCTGTTTATCTAGCTGGCAAACAGAATGCTGTGGTGAACAAATTGGGTAGAGTCCTTCAGTCTCACGAATGGTCCCACAGCACGTCTGTAGCTTGTTGAATATTCTAGCAGTGGGGGACCCCAGCGATAGACCAGTTCACTTCTTCTCAAAATAAGATTCCCCACTTTTGTTCCAGAATCTATGCTCCCAACCAGATAGCCCCAGATGCCTTCTTGATCCACTGGAGAACATCTTTTATAAGCTTTTCCCCCCACTACCTTTCTTAAGGAAAACTCTTCTCAAACCATACTGAGAACAAGGGACCATGCTCCCTACTGGTCATGTCAAATTTGGTTCCCTTTTCTCCTAGAGTTAATAGCCTTAATAACACAGAACAAAGGGTCCCTCCTCCATCCAGACCCCTGCTCTCTGGCCTGGATGGCTTGGTTCTCGATGATATAGACTTACATTCCATAAACCTTCCAGAAGGTGTCTCTAGAATACTATTACCCTCTAGAAAACCTTCTACACAGAAATGTTACCGTTTCAAGTGGAGAAGGTTTTCCCTCTGGTGTACAGCCAGAGCATGCAACCCTGCTAGGTATCAATTCCTACTCTTATGGAGTTCCTCCATCTTTTTAATTCTGGCCTTAAAACTAACTCAAAGTACACTTTTCACTGTGCAAGTTTCTGTTCATCCCTTGATAGTTAGATTCATGAAAGGTTTATTTCATACCAAACCTCCTATCAAACCACTTCTGGTAGCGTGGAATCTCAATGTCATCCTCACAACTCTCATAAAACCTCCATTTGAACCACTCCATTCCTGTTCTCTAACGTTTCTCACTTATAATGCACTGTTCTTTTTTATTTATGAATATTTTCACTTACATATCAAGTAATACAACTTGAAATCCGAAATCAATAAATCACAAGTGGCAATATAATAGAAAATCAACCAAACTATTTTGGTCCACAATACATATCAAAGCAGGGCCATAAAGAAAATGAAAAACATCCTTTGTACTGTTCTTAATAGCACTTACTTCTGCCAGACGAGTAAGCAAACTTTAGCCCTTATAGCAGACCTCTTTACACTAGGTTCTACCACAAAAAGGTTGTTCTCTGAACCAGCCCACAATTCCTCCCTAATGTAGTATCGGAATTCCGCCTCAATCAGTCCATTGTACTTCCTGTCTTCTTCCCTAGGCCACACTCCCATCCTGGAAAAGCAAGGCTACACAGCTTAGACTACAGAATAACATAGGGACTCGTGGTAACAAGAACACGCTTTGTCCTTATGTACTTTGAAGGCTGCTCCTGAACTGGACAGTTATTTATGTTCGAGTGATGCAGCCAATAAAGCTTTTGTGGCTGGCTGGCTGAGCTGACCCTTTATGGCTGTGTCACCACTCACAATAGAAGAGCCATGGAGCTTCAGTAGCCCATTTCTGTTCTGCCTCCATTGAGGAAACTTGCAAGGCAACAACATGGTCTTCTATCCACACCTTCACTACTCACGACTGTCTGCAGCAACATTCTAGGAAGGATGGCTGGGATTGGACATGCAGTCCTGCAAAATCTTTTTACTATTTGAATGTGAACTCCGTCTTCCGGCCCTTTTTTTTTTTTTAATACACCAGGCTCATTTTCTCTTTAGTTCACAACATTATTATTATATTTGTGAGCCTGGCAGCTAGCGAGTCCCACATGTGATAATACCATGCCTACTTATCCTCTGAGAAAGCAAAGTTACTTACCTGTAGCAGGTGTTTTTCAAGGATAGCAGGTATATATTCTCACACCCCTCCCGCCTCCCCTT
This sequence comes from Microcaecilia unicolor, assembly GCF_901765095.1. Taxonomy (NCBI): domain Eukaryota; kingdom Metazoa; phylum Chordata; class Amphibia; order Gymnophiona; family Siphonopidae; genus Microcaecilia; species Microcaecilia unicolor. Next base: position 170,446,887 of record NC_044037.1, on the reverse strand, counting down.
GGAGTTGTCTTCTTAGATTTAATATTATATTGCTGGTCCCACACTCGAGCCTCAAAGTTTTAAAGTGAAAGTGCACTACGGCAGTGTCCGCACTGAGCTCCGTGGATGATGTCATCCACGTGTAAGAATATATACTGCTGTCCTCACAGAACACCTGCTACAGGTAAGTAACTTTGCTTTGTAGTTTTATTTTTTTCAAATTCACCTTAGTCCTTTCCGTAGGATATGAACTTAAGTAAAACCAGGTGTTGCCAAGCTAATCATTCTAAGACTCCCATGCACCTATCATATTAAAATATGTGAACTATCAATACAACATGAATAGCTAAAGATTTGATTCAAGAAATATGGGTGGAAACACAAGGTGCTATACCAACAGATCCGATCCACTGTGCTCCCGTGTACCTCACTATCACATACAGATTTCGCCTGAGCATGAAGCGTTGAAGCAGGAACTTTTCCACTATTTAAATGTTTTTGTTTTCATTTCATATTCACAAGTGTCATTATTTTTGAATGAAGATTGTTTTTCAATTCACAAATTGTGGGAGGTTTAATCTATGATTACTTTTTCACTAGATCAGGAGGTGGGGGCAACCTTAAGAGCCACAATCCAGTCAGGTTTTCAGAATTTCCCCCAATGCATATACACAAGATCTATTTGCATGCACTGCATCCACATTATGCACATAGATCTCATGCATATTCATTGCCATACCACTCCAAACTAACTACCATAGTAGCTTATGTAAATATTTTTCATTAATATAGAAAACACATCAAAGTGCACTAAAATATTTTTATATAATCCAACATATATCCTCACTAACATCACTCATACATGCCCACACACACAACCCTAGAGGAGCTGTTTACTTTTGTAATACAAATTTAGAAACTTATAGGTTCACTCCCGATGTTCCATCACATGTGTCAAATACAAATACCAAACATTTCCTCCAAAAAACATTGGCGTTATATTTTTAATAGACCTCTCTAACATTGACACTCAATGAGTGTCCATAATTTAACAGCAGATAACTACACCATATGTTGCTCTGGAATATTTACTTTCTTCCTTCTTTCTCAGTTTAGTATCTTTATCTAATTCCAGCAGTATACAGTCCCCCATATATCTCCATGTATAATGTTCAATATTTTGGATAGAGTAAGGGAATAAAGATGTTCTTATCTCAATATATCACAAAATCCTTTTCCTTAATGTTTGCTTGCCAAGAGGCAGAATAAGTAAATGAAGATGTTCTTATCTCAATGTATGACGAGATCCTTTTCCTCAATGTTTGGTTGCCAAAAGGCAGTGTCTTTCGCTATTCTAGCACGCTATCAAACCCTACACAAATTTGTATTTCGCTGTCCGTGTCATCAGGGGTTTTGACTTAAAAAACTGTGTTCTTAACTTGATCACCAGACCCAAGCGAAATACACACAAATTTGTGTTTCGCTGTATAAAATAGTGAGGTTGTCAGATATACTCCTATAACACATCTACTTCTCACTGTATGTCTATACTTTTCACCTACTATTCATACCTTACAAAACTGTGTTCTTAACTTGATAGCCAGACCCAAGCAAAATTCCAACCAGCAAACAGGAGGAAAGGCGTCGCTGCACTTAGCGACGCCATACATACCAAAAGGAAAGAAAATTACCAAGGTAAGAACCTAATTTTCCCTTCCTTGTCATCAGCAGCAGATGAATCCATTAACTGATGGGATGTACAAAAGCAATCCCTACTTAGGGTGGGAACAGGCCAAACCACGAGCCAATACTTGAGCTCCAAAAATAGCGTCCTGCTTCGCTGCAACATCCAGCCTGTAATGCCGGGCAAAAGAGAGCTGAGAAGCCAAGTAGCCGCACTACATATCTCTTGAAGAGAGAGTGCACCCGTTTCAGTCCATGAGGAAATCGCTCTCGTGGAATGCGCCTTAAATGCTTCAGGCGGTGACCGACCTGAAAGCAGATACGCAAAAAAAATGACTTCCTTGAGCCAACGGGCTATAGTAGCGTTAGACGCTGGACCTCCACGCCGAGGACCTGCCAACAAGACAAAAAGGTGATCAGAAGTCCTGAAGTCATTTGACATCTGAAGATACTGCAACAGCGCTCTGCGGACATCCAAAAGATGTAACTGCCCAAAGGAGTTCAGGAAATCTTCCCTAGAAAAGGAAGGAAGAAAAATAGGCTGGTTCAGGTGAAACGCTGAAACCACTTTAGGCAGGAAGGAAGGCACTGTACGTACCGTCACTCCAGACTCCGAGAACTGCAGAAAGGGTCCTGACAGGACAGCGCCTGCAGTTCAGACAAGCGTTTAGCTGGTGTAATGGCCACCAAAAAGACTGTCTTGAGAGTCACATCCTTCTCCGAAGCTCGCTTAAGCGGCTCGAAGGGCGAACACTGGAGAGCTTTCAACACCAGCCCCAGGTTCCAGGCCGGACAGGGCAACCGGACAGGAGGAAGGAGCCAAAGCACCCCTCTGAGAAATCGGGCAATGTACGGATGAGCAGCCAGGGACAAGCCAGCAACTTTCCTTCGATAGCATGATAATGCTGCCACTGCACCCGCAGGGAATTGTAAGCCAGGCCTTTTTGTAAGCCCTCCTGCAAAAAGTCCAGCACTGTCGAGACTGTAGCCCGCGTGGGTGTTATCGCTTTTGAAACGCCCCACGCCACAAACTTGCACCAGATCCGAGCATAAGCTGCGGAGGTGGACCGCTTGCGGGCCTGCAAGAGTGGAGATGACCTTGTTAGAATAGCCCTTGTCTCTCAATTGCGCCCTCTCAATAGCCAGGCCGAAAGACCAAATCGGCAGGGATCCTCCACAGACACCGGACCCTAAACAGCTTCGGCACCAGGGGCAATTGCACCAGAGCATCCACAAACATCTGGCGGAGATCTGCATACCACGGACGCCTTGGCCAATCTGGAGCGATGAGAATCACCAGAAATCGGTGCTGACGAATCCGCAGTAGGACTCGCCCTATCAAGGGCCAAGGAGGGAACACATGCAGGAGGCCCGAGAGCCAGGGTTGAGCCAGAGCATCCAACCCCGCCGAGTGAGGTACTTTCGAGTTTGCACTTGACGCCATTAGATCCATTCTGGGAGTCCCCCATTTGGCACAAATCTGAAGAAAAACTTCTGCCTGTTCCCATTCCGCCGGGTCGATTTGGTGCCTGCTGAGAAAATCGGCTTGCAAGTTGCTCTGACCTGCTATGTGGGCAGCCGACAGAAGCTGCAGGTGTAGCTCGGCCCAGTGGCAAATCTGAGCGGCCTCTGCAGCCAGGGCCTTGCGCTGAGTGCCTCCCTGATTTATGTATGCCACTGCTGTCGTGTTGTCTGACAGAACTCGGACAGCAAGCCCCTTCAGAGTCTTTTGAAAGGCCATTAGAGCCTGAAATATCGCTCTCAGTTCCTATCGCTTGATGGACCACGCCACTTCCACAGGTGTCCACAGACCCTGAGCATAGCTTCTCTGGCAATGCGCTCCCCAGCCGACAAGGCTGGCATCTGTTAACACCAGGCACCAAGAAGAAAGCGCAAGAGGCATTCCTTGGCGCAGCATCCTGTCGGAGAGCCACCACTCCAGACTGAGTCGGGCCGCAGGGAGCAACGTTAGTCTATGTTGATATTCCTGGGACATTGAAGACCACTGTTGAAGCAGGGCAATCTGCAGAGGCCTCATATGCGCTCTCGCCCAAGGAACCACCTCCAAGGTGGCCGTCATCGACCCCAGTAGCTGGACAAAGTCCCAAGCTCGCGGGCGAGTCATCTGCAGGAGCAGACGGACCTAATTCTGAAGCTTGCACCGCCTTTGGTCCGGGAGAAAGACAAGCCCCGAGGTCGCATCGAACCGGACCAACAAATACTCGAGAGATTGAGAGGGGGTCAGGTGACTTTTGGGTATATTGCAAGAGAGAAGCAAGTGGAAACAACGTTTCAAGAGATCAAACCAGGATCAGGGTTGAGATGCTCCAAAAAACTTAATTGAGGACCCTCAATTAAGTTTTTTGGAGCATCTCAACCCTGATCCTGGTTTGATCTCTTGAAACGTTGTTTCCACTTGCTTCTCTCTTGTGTTGAACTTCTGTGGAAACTTTTGGACCTTTCATTGCTACGGTTTTTGGGTATATTGACCATCCAGCCTAGCGCCTGCAGGACTGTCACCACTCTGGCCGTGGCAAGACGACTTTCGGTTGCTGAATCCGCTCTGATGAGCCAGTCGTCGAGATAAGGGTGAACTCTGATACCCTCTCGCCTGAGACAGGCATCTACAACCACCATTACCTTGGAAAAGGTTCAGGGAGCTGTGGCTAGGCCGAAAGGCAAGGCCTGAAACTGGAAATGCTTTCCCAACACCGCAAAGGGGAGGAACCGCTGGTGTGGAGGCCAGATAGGAATGTGCAAATAAGCTTCTTTTAGGTCCAGAGACGTGAGAAACTCTCCTGGCTGTACCGCTGCAATGACGGAGTGCAGGGTTTCCATGTGGAAATGTCATACTCTGAGAGCCTCGTTGACTCTTCGTAAGTCGAGGATCGGTCTGAAAGATCCGCCTTTTCGAGGCACGACAAAATAAATGGAATAGCGGCCGCAGCCGCGCTCAGTACCGGTATCACTGTTCCGAGGTGCAAGACTTGAAAGGTCTCCTCTACCGCTGCCCGTTTTACGGCAGTGCCGCATCGGGACTCCACAAACACCTCTCTCACCAGGGCACTGAATTCCAATCGGTAACCTTCTCTGATCAGGTCCAAGACCCACTGATCTGAGGTAATCTTGGTCCACTCCTCTAGAAAGAGGGAAAGACGTCCTCCTATTGCACGCAAGGAGGAGTGGACCGGTGTCCCATCATTATGGAGGACGCCCCTGAACTCCTAGCCTTGTACCAGCCCCTGAGGAACGTTTGTCCGAGCGAAAGGAGTTCCTCTGCTGAAAACGGGCATGTTGACAAAACCCAGCAGAGCACCCCAGGCGATATCTGCTAGCTTCACGGAAGCTAGGTCTGGAAGAGGCGGTAAACACAGAACCCTTGGAAGAAGGCCACGGTCTATCCTCAGGTAACCGCTGGGGTTTAGATTCCCCCAGGTCTTTCACAATCTTCTCCAATTCCTCTCCAAATAACAGGCGGCCCCGAAAAGGTAGCCTCACCAGCCTTTGCTTAGAAGCCATGTCAGCCGCTCAATGCCGTAGCCAAAGAAAGCGGCGGGCGGACACCGCCACAGACATCTGTTTAGCCAAAGCTCTGACCAGATCATAAAGGGTGTCAGCCAAAAATGACAGGGCCGACTCCATCCGTGGGGCAACCTCAGAAAGGGGGCCCGCACCATCGGCGGGCTGTTCCACTGCCTGTTGTAGCCAGAAAAGACATGCCCGGGCTGCATAGGAAGTGCAAATAGACGCCCTCAAGGCAAGGCCCGCAATTTCAAAGGACCGCTTCAGCGCGGACTCCAGCCGCCGGTCCTGCATGTCCTTCAAAGCAACCCCTCCCTCTACTGGGAGGGTGGTCTTTTTTGTCACCGCCATGACTAATGCATCCACTTTAGGCATCCCCAAAGGAGCCAAGTGCTCCTCACGCAGAGAGTAAAGCTGACCCATAGTCCTGGCCACTTTCAAAGGCCCATCGGGGTCAGACCATTGAGCTGAAATAAGCTCTTGGATGGAGTCATGCACAAGAAAGGCCCGAATAGGCTTCTTAGTACTTGCCATCCTAAGATTAACAGAGGAGGCATCACCTTCAGCAGGATCATCATTCAAGAGGGCCTGCAAGGCGTCAGTAATGAGAGCTGGCTTCTCGTCGCTGTGGAAAATCCGGACCGCACTGGGATCATCCAAATCGAATGGCAAACAGGCACCCTCCTCTGGATCATCCGTCCCTGAGGACCTGCCAGATCCCTTAGACTCTCCACAGCCCGACCACGGGGGGGGGAAGGATATGCGCTACTTTCAGACGGGGTTATTTACCCTTCTATGTTTAGCTTGTTTCCAACACTCGGGGGAGGAAATAACCTCTGAAGTCATCCACGGGGCATCAACACCCGGAGGGAAGCCAGGAGGCAACGCAGTGTCAAACTCCTGTGGCAGAGCTCTTTTTAGCATAAAAGCTTTATGCATTAAAAGCACAAACTCAGGGGAGAAAAACTCACCCTGACCCTCCGCCTCTGAAACGGATGTAGGAGCTCCTCTGGCAGCCTCTAAACGAGGTGTCCCCCTGCACTCAGACTCCTCCACAACCGCAAGGGTCGAGATATGCGGTGCTTCCAAAATGGCGCCCGCTGCCAGCTCCATCGAGCGGGAAGAAACACCGCTCGGCATGCTCATACTATCATGAGCGTCTAAGGAGCACGTTTTACACAGCCCCGCTGCTGATCTGCGCTTACCACAATGGGAGCAGTGCTTAACTCCATCAGCAACCATCGTCCGACAGGACGGGAATATAGCAATAAAATGGTGGCTTCGCACCAAAACTTACCCCAATCGGAACGGCGTCTGCGGGACCTCCCCGGAGGAGCTGAGCACCACTCTCACCTCAAAGGACCGAGTCAACGAGCTCTGGTCAAGCTGCACAGAACCAGAATCTCTGGAAAAAGCCTCAGAACAGCCACGCAGTAAAAGCGCGCTCTCTTTTTTTTTTAACGCTGTGAGGAAAGTTGGAGGCAGGCAGCAACAGAGAGACTCCGGGAGGTGGGAGGAATGGGTAAGGGAGGGAAAGGGTGAACCTATATGCCTTCAAAGTGGGCACCACCAGCCACAACACCCCTGCTCAACTGGCAAAGCACAGAAGCCACCCCAGGCAGTCTGAAATCCAGGAGCTGATCAAGCTACATCCACACCTGCTGGGAGAGAGAAATACTGAAGGCAGTTGGGGGCTAGCCATCCAAGAGGCACTATGGTTTTTCAGTGTTCTCCATCTCCACCTGCTGGTAGGCGGATACAACCCATCAGTTAATGGATTCATCTGCTGCTGATGACAAGGAAATGAGTGATGTTAGTGAGGATATATGTTGGATTATATAAAAAATATGTGTGTGTTTTGATGTGTTTTCTATAATAAAGAAAAATATTTACATAAGCTACTATGCTGTAATTGCCTATTGCTCATGTTTGATCTATTCTTTCTGTACACCGCCTTGAGTGAATTCTTTCAAAAAGGCAGTACATAAATCCTAATAAATAAAATAAATAAATGCTAGTTACTTTGGACTGGTATAGATAGACTGTAACTAGATTGAAATTAAGATACTCATATATTGGTATGCATATTCATTGGGGAAATTCTTAAAACCCAACTAAGTTACGGCCCTTGAGGACCGAGGTTGCCCACCTCTTCTCTAGATTGTACTTATACTTTAATGGACTATAAAACACAGTTGGCTTGATCATGTTTTCCAAGTGGATGAGTTTCCTCAAGCTAGTTGGGAAGAATCAATAGCCTAGCACTGTAGATTCTACAAAGCGATCGCATATGGCTCTACTTTTGTTTTCTGAAACTTAGATTCATAGCGAAAACCCCACTTATTTAGCTTACCATTTAAATTGTACATGGAGAAACGATAGGAGAAATTGGCAAGATTGGTCTCATGGTGGAGAGGCGATTTCTTCACTGGCTCTACAGGCTTCTCTGTATCCAGGCTCTGGTAGGTACAGGGGAGAAAAGAAGGAAAACAGTACAGAAGCTTTGTTTAGAATGTAGCATATATAGTTTTAGCTAAACAAACATGGTGAAAAGTTTAACTAGAATGACAGCACTGTAATGCTAAGACCATACCACATTAAACTGTCATCCCACTACTTGGCATGAAACTTTCATATATGCTAAAAACACAGTTTAAGCCACATTGCTGAATGGAAAGGAAGTACACTGTTGCTGCCAAGTCTTTCAAAGAGAAAACATCAGTAATCCTATGGACTGGTTTGAATGAAACTTATCACATTGTAGGAAAAAAAGAACAAAAACAATGACAACAAACACTGCTGCATGCTTACTGTAACTAGCTATCAAGACTGACTTTTTAAAAGTATTTTTGGATTCAGATTACCACTTATAATGAGACATTAAGGGCCAAATTCTATACATGGCGCCTGAAAAATCCACATGGAACAAATTTCTGCCTAAGTATATTCTATAAGCAGCACCTAGATTTAGATGCTGCATACAGAATACGCTTAGTTGATATCACAGCACCTAGAACTATGCGCATCCATTTACACCAAGGAAAACATGACGTAAATATCGACACATAGATTTAGGCACAGAAGTGCATAGTCTACAAAGGTGCGCATAAATTTTGGAATGCTCATGAAACGCACTTCTCCCCACCCATAACCACACCCCTTTTTGGCTGCACACATTAACATTTAGGTGCTCTGCATTACAGAATACACGTGGAGGGGCATAATCGAAAGGGACGGCCAAGTTTTCCCGGGGACATCCTCGAAGGACAGCCCCATGAAGGGGCGGGGAAACCCGTATTATCGAAACAAGATGGGCGTCCATATTTCGTTTCGATAATACGGTCAGGGACAACCAAATCCTGAAAATTTAGGTTGACCTTAGACTTGGTCATTTCTGATTTTCGGCGATAATGGAAATCGAGGACGCCCATCTCAGAAACGACAAAATGCAAGCCCTTTGGTCATGGGAGGAGCCAGCATTCGTAGTGCACTGGTCCCCATGACATGCCAGGACATTAACCGGGCACCCTAGGGGGCACTGCAGTGGACTTCACAAATTGCTCCCAAGTGCATAGCTCCCTTACCTTGTGTGCTGAGCCCCCCCAAAACCCACAACTGTACACCATTACCATAGCACTTAGGGGTGAAGGGGGGCACCTACATGTGGGTACAGTGGGTTTGTGGTGTGTTTTGAAGGGCTCACATTTACCAGCACAAGTGTAACAGGTAGGGGGGGGGGATGGGCCTGGGTCCGCCTTCCTGAACTGCACTGCACCCACTAAAACTGCTCCATGGACCTGCATACTGCTGCGAGGGACCCGAGTATGACATTTGAGGCTGGCAGAGAGGCTGGCAAAAAATATTTTTAAAGTTGTTTTTTTGAGGGTGGGAGGGGGTTAGTGACCACTGGGGGAGTAAGGGGAGGTCATCCCCGATTCCCTCCGGTGGTCATGTGGTCAGTTCGGGCACCTTTTTGAGGCTTGGTCGTAAGAAAATAGGGACCAAGTAAAGTCGACCAAGTGCTTGTCAGGGACGCCCTCCTTTTTTCCATTATGGGTCGAGAACGCCCATGTGTTAGGTACACCCAAGACCCACCTTTGCTACGCCTCCGACACGCCCCCGGGAACTTTGGTCGTCCCCGCGACAGAAAGCAGTTGGGGATGCCCAAAATTGACTTTCGATTATGCCGATTTGGGCGTCCCTGGGAGAAGGACGCCCATCTCCTGATTTGTGTCGAAAGATGGGCGCCCTTCTCTTTTGAAAATAAGCCTGAATGTAACAATAAATAATGGCACAGAAAGACCTGTATGGTCCATCCAGTCTGCCCAACAAGATAAACTCATATGCCTGTTAGTGAACTGTGCACATAAATTCTATTTATTGCCAACTGGTGCTTATTATTGCTTAAGTGCTGTTATCAACGCTGATTAGCTCGTTAAGCCAATTAAGTTATACGCATTGTTATAGAATATGCTTGGATTTTGGCACAGAACACTAGGCGCAAGATATAGAATCTAGGGGTAACTGACTACTTTTAGACTTTTGTCATCACTAACTGAAGCACGGATATGACCTGGCAGCAGCTTTCCTTTGAAAGAACTGAATTAAATGAATAGCCATGTGTGGTTCATAGTCAGTCATTTGCTTGTTTTTATCCTGTCAGGAAATATAAAAAAAAAAAAATTGAACTTCCTGCAGGGCAGGGTGACTAAACTGTACACTGTATTTCCAGATGCTTATCACCATAAGCACTGTGGCAACATCTGAGTCTCCTGGATTCACAATATCCTTATAAATATTACTGAAAGTGAACCGGATTTTTAGTAGATAATTTCAGTTCTAAAGTAAATTTGAAAGATCTGGTATCAGATTGTAGCAAAAATATTTTCAATTGTAAAGAAGCCACTGACTTAGTTACTATCAACCAGTAGCTTCCATCCCGTTTTTTTGTCAAGTTGATGGAGGCTTTTCAATTATCAGATTATTTGGATAAGTACAGCATTTTGCATCCCTCACAGTCTGGTTTCAGGTCTTCATTTAGCACAGAAACTGTAATAGGCTTCTTTTTTGGATAAAATTCTACAACTGTTATTTGTTGCTATTTGATGGCAAACTCCATTTGAATATCCTGAAGAACTGATCCAAGAACGTCAAAATGTGTGGGAACCTTTCAGTCTTAAGGTCAGACAAGCAAACTTCCTCTCTAAAGACTTATCAATCCCGTGGACATCCACTCCAATGTAAAATTTCCCATAGGATGACAAGCAGTCTGTTGCGGTACAGACATATGTCTGTTCACCAAGAATTGCTACTAGCTTCAGTTTAAAAGGATCCAACTCACTGTTCTGTTTGGCTGCAGACCAGTAAGTAGTTCAACAAACACAGGCAACTCCACTATTCTTATAGGCTATATTTACTGAACAGCAACATTTAAGAAGCGACGATCCACTGTTTGCGTGATGAGGTTTGCAATAACAAAATCCTGTTCCCAGTATTGCTGTTTCATTTGATTTACTGAGGAATCGTCATTTACATCTCCCTTCCGCGTTTACGTTTTACTTTTAACTGCAAGCATCAGATATAACTGAGTAAAAGTAGTAAAAATTGGTGAAATTATTACTTCAATAAAAGTAAAAGTAAGAAATGTTATCCTGTACTTCTCTACCAGTAAAATTAACAAAAAACTTTTACTTAAGTACAATAATTAGTTACATTTACTTAGTTACTATACAACACTATTTATTACCTTGTCATTGACTTTATTGTAAATTTTAAAGGGAATTTTATTTTTTGTCAAAATGTAACATTGTTAATCTGGTAATTTCCAGATTTATCTTTTGTAATCCGCATAGAATCGAAAGGTACATAACGGACTATAAGACATTGTGTTATGTTATGTTATTAACAGTGTACACCGAGTTATAGCCAATAAATCATACAGTTGTGGGGTCTTGGTTACACTGACCATAACATTTAATTAAAAAGCAACTTGTACACTAAAATATTAGACATGAGATTGAAACCTGGGTCACTGAATTTCAGTGCTCTATGTTCTAATCACTAGATTTACCTGCTAGCCCCATTCTGGTATAATCTTTATGAACAAATCTGCCTGATGCTTCAGATGTGCCCAACATAATAGTTTCACACATACTTTGATAGCCTGGAGGGTTCGTGCTTATTTGTTATTTTCATCTCCTCCATGCTGTTAACAACAAACATGATCTCCTTCCCAGTAGGCTTACATCTGATGCTCCACTTATCGATCTACTTACTATGACAGTTTCATGACAACATTCACTTTAGGCTGATGGGGTACACTGAGCAGCAATTCTCTGGCTAGACGACTGAATATTGATATGGTCTGCAAGAGTATTAAATGCGCATGAAATTCCCAAAATCCACCAGAAGCCACCCTCAACTAGGGAACTCTGTTTTGTCCTGTTCCTTAACAAAAGGTCAAATACCTCAATGTAAATTTTCTGGTTGCAAAAACAAGGGAGAAGATTCTAACTGCTTCTTCAGACAGAAAAACTGGGCTATAGGAGTTACATACAGCTCCCTCTTCCCCTTCTAAACAGCTCCTATGACCAACAAAAGGAGCCAAGACTGACCCTTACCCAGGATTTTCCCGCTTTGCAACATCACTGCCAAATTCTTGCAAAGCCCTCCAGAGCAACAATATCCATTTTTAAAAAAGAATATTTTATTTCATCACAATTAACCATATTTCACAGCTTTTGCAATTGATATATTCATATAAAGCTTGCTTCAAGAAGCATTTTAACTAGACAAGTATCTCTGTGACTTTACCCAGTCAGTTGATGCATAACTTCATGCTGATTATACATATATACATTCAGCTATATATAGACAGAAGTAAATATATATTCATCATGAAGTCATGCATCAACTGACATGCATCAACTGACGGGATCAAGTCACCAAGATAACTTCCTCCTCTCACAATATCCTCACTCTGAGGCTGTGTGGGCAAAGACAACACATAGTTATGGGATACTGGATGAAATATCACCACTCCTCTGCTGCACCTACCAATGCACATTCCCAGCGCTGTTGTGAGCAGAATGTACAAGATCAGAACAAGAACAAACTTGTGAAAAAATAAAAATCATTCTTACTCACATGCTCACTGATACATCATTGCACAAACTAGACAAGCTATTTTTATGTGACATAGAGGCATATTTTCAAAGCACTTAGCCTTCCAAAGTTCCATAGGTTTCTGTGGAACTTTGGAAGGCTAAGTGCTTTGAAAATATGCCTCTAAGGGGTCCTTTTATTTTTATTACATTTGTACCCCGCGCTTTCCCACTCATGGCAGGCTCAATGCGGCAGGCAATGGAGGGTTAAGTGACTTGCCCAGAGTCACAAGGAGCTGCCTGTGCCGGGAATCGAACTCAGTTCCTCAGGACCAAAGTCCACCACCCTAACCACTAGGCCACTCCTCCACTAAGACACGCTGAAAAATGGCCTGTGGTAGTGTCGAGGCGTGTTTTGGGTGTGCGCAGAACCATTTCCCAGTGTGCCCATAAAAAATGCCTTTTTTAATATTTTTGCCGATAAAGGACGAGCGGCAAAATGAAAATTGCCGCATGTCCACTTTGGGTCTGAAACCTTACCACCAGCCATTGACCTAGCGGTAAGGTCTCACGCGGTAACCAGGCGGTAATGGTGTACGTGCGTGAAGTGCAGATGGGCACATCTAAAAAATGAAAATTACCACATAGGCCACGTGGTAGCCGGGCGGTAACTCGGAATTGCTGCACGTTGGGCGCACGTAGGAGCTTACGTGGCTTAAAGGGGTCCCTAAAGTTCCTTTGATTATGTGTGCAGTCACCTATTTCACGCTATCATAGTGAATACTGTCCCCGAACTCCTTCCCCTTGTTCCTCAGAAACAACCTTACCTGAGTAAGTTTGTCCAGTTCCCCTAACCATGCTCCAAACATCTTGTCCAGGTCCTGATCTTCCTTATCGCTGTCCTCCTCAGCACCATGGTCAAATTCTTCATCTGACAACTGCTCCATCTAAAAAGCATAAAACCGGAAACATGTCAGAGCATAAGAGCTTCTTTCAGGGAATATGCCAATAAATACTGCAAACTCTATTTTCAACATTAAAACAGGCAATTTAATATTATGGGTAGCACATCAATTAACAAGCTACAAGGGAACAACAAGCTGTAAAATATAGAACTTTAAGAGTTATATGGGTAAGTTCAATTTCGAGTGAGTGGCCAGTGTTGTGTTGTTTACAACAAGACTCCCCACTGTCCCCTTTTCGATTTAGCATATATTTACCCCAGTGGGAAAGTTGAGTAAAATGAATATCATGCATTTTATTTATGCAGATAACATCACAAACTGGTGTTCCTAACTGAAGATTCATTACAGAAAATGCTTTTTTTTTTATAAATGATGTTTTTAGCATTACAAAATACTGGATGGATAAGAATGCATTAAAGATTAACCCAGATAAAATTAGGGTATTATGGGTGGGAGAGAAATATATTGAATTACCTTAAACAATTGTGGAGTTAGCAGGTATGACTAAATCAATATCCTCAGAAGTAAAAATACTAGGTGGGGTAATTGATGAGAGATTACCTAAGGAATCTCATGTAAGTCTGGTGATGTGGAAAGTATTTTATCATGGGTAATTAAAAGGATCTGTAAATTTTTAGAGCCTACACACTTTAAATTGATTATTCAAGCCTTAATTTTATCTCATTTGGATTATGTAAAAGTTGTAGTGATGGGTTTGTCTGAGAGGCAAATCTATAAGATTACAAGTTTTGCAAAAGGTGGTAGTGAAATTGATGAGGAGGGAGGGAGTTATGTCAACCATGCCACTCCATATTTAGTCGAAACCCACTGGTTACCTGTTAAAGCTAGAATTTAATTTAAGATTTTAATATTTGTTTTTGAAATTTTATATAGAATGGCACCAGGCTATGAGGCATATTTTCAAAGCACTTATTTACAAAGTTACGTGGAGGGGCATTTTCAATATGATGACACTGGACATTTTGCCCAAAATGTCCACAATCCGAATAGGAAATAAGGTCATTTTCGAAAAATGAGAAACGTCTTATCTTTTTTTTTTTTTCAAAAACATTGTTTCGAACAAAGTTTTGTGCTTTGGATGTTTTATTTTTTGGTTAAGTAAAAAAAATGAATAAGTGCAAAATGTAGATATTCATGCCATTGGAATGTAGGAGGAGCCAGCATTGTTAGTAGACTGGTCCCCCAGACATCCAAGGGGAGCAATGGGGCACCCTAGAGGGTACTTCTGTGCACTTCATGAAAATGCTCCCAGGAGCACATCTCACATTTTCTCCCTTATCTTGTCCCCTGAGCCCTCCAAAACCCACCCAAAACACACTGTCCCCCACTGTACACCACTACAATAGCCCTTATGGGGGAAGGGGGCACCTATATGTGGTTACAGTATGGTTTTAGTGACTTTGGGAGGGGTCACAGTTTCCACCACAAGTGTGACAAGTAGAAAGAAATAAGGATTTGGGTCCCCCACTGTGCACTGCACCAACCACTACATTATTCCAGGGGGCTGCATACTGTTCTAATAGACCTAAAATCTGAGGCTGCTAATTCATATTTGTATTCACATTTTTGGGGGTAGCAGGGGGCCAATGACCACAGAGGGGTATTGGGGGGTTACCTCTGATTCCCTCCAGTGGTCATCTGGTCATTTAGGGCACCTTTTGTGCCTTATTCATTCTGAAAATAGGTCTAGACCAAACATCTTGGTTTTAGCCCTAGACATTTTTGTTTTGTTCCATTGTGGTTGTAAAATGTCCAAATGTTAGGCACGCCCTAATCCCACCTTCAAAACGTCCCCTTGTGATTTGGAGTGGACACACTGCAGATGAAATGCATAGACAAACGCCTGCAAAATGGGTTTTCAAAATACTGATTTGGACATTTTGAGAATAAAAACATCCAAACGGTGCTTTACGACACTTTTTGGATGCTTTGCTATTTTGAAAATGAGCCCCATAGTAACCTATGGAACTTTGAAAATGAACCCCTATAGGTGTCATTTTGTGAATTTTTATGTATCAGGTGAAAGTCTGAAATCAGAGTCTGGAAATCCGATTAGCTTTGCCAAACCCTCCAAAATACAAGAGAAAACTATTGTGGGATATGGCCCTATTTCATGGAATTCCCTACCAAATCAGCTTAGAATGATTTCTTCCTATCAATTAAAAACTTGGCTCTTTATTTATTAGCTGTATGATGTAGTTGATTATCTAAGAGATTTTAAATTATTTAAATGAAGTTAAAATATGTTTCTCTTGTGATGCTTCTTTTTTTTATAATTGATACGTCTCTTGTTATAATTGTAATCCATTTTAAGATGAAAGGTAAAGCGGAGTATAAATGCTTGTGTTAAATTAAATTAAACCAGCCCTGCTCCAGTCCCCCTCTCCAGGGCCGGTCTTAGCAAGTGCGGGGCCCTATGCAGACCAATTTGGTGGGGCCCCATCCTAGCCCTGCCCCACTGTAGCTCCGCCCCTACATCCACCCCATTGATAAGATTATTCCATTTTCAGAACATTTTTTATTTATGAAATTTCAAATAAAGACAAATGAAGCTAAACTTGTACAAAAAAACTGATTGAAATAATAAGCACAATGCTATCATGAAACCTCCCCTCCCCAGAAATTATTCAGTTCAAGTCCACTACAATTAGCAGTTCCAATTCTCATAACAAAGGAGAATAAAGGAAAAATATTAAGAAAAGATTCAGTACTTTCAAATTCCCCTATTACTCTGTAATCCATATATGCAATAAAATAAAAATGAAATGAAAGGATATACAATAAAATAAAGTGATGTGTGAAATATAATGTACAATATAAAATCATATAGACCACCAAGGTATTAAAATTGTTTTAAAATATATACCACAGCTCTCTGACTCAAGAAGACTCCGACTCTGTCTGTCATCCATAACTGTCTGACAACACACAGAAAAAAAATAAGTAAAAACAAATTGTCACAATTAATACCTTATACACCAATATACCAGCCATACGGAAAATGCAGACCGTCAACAATATGAAGCTAGCAAGGGATCATAATACCACAATTCTCATGCAGAGCCACAAAACACCCTTTTAGAGGTAGTGTGTCATGATTTAGGCTCTACACCCTTTCTGGTGTTTGGTGCCACCTTAGTAAGGCCAACACACAATCTCTCCACTGCAAAACACTATACACAAACTTGTGCAAAAATACACTCATAACCTTAACAAACCATAAACAGCACTAATTCCAAGGACAGAACGAGCTACAACCTTATGCGTGGCGTGGAAAGGCAACTGTAATTACACCTGGCTCTAAAACACCAGTGCACAACCTAGTGAAAAAAAACAAACAAAAAGGGATTCAAACTATACGCTAGCAGAATACTGCACCTTCCTTGATCACACCTGAAAAATACATGAAGGCAAAATACTGAAATGGAAAGTTACCTCAAGAAGTCAGACTCAGCATGCAGCAATACTACAAAAATTGAAACGTACATGAAAAATATCACAGATGCACATTTCCAAAAACTGACATATTCCAATTAATAAATCCTGAATAAAATAGTTTTTTCTACCTTTGTTGTCTGGTGACTTTGTTTTTCTGATCATGCTGGCTCAGTATCCGATAGTGCTGCTATCTGTCCTCTTAACTCCGTTTCCAGGGCTTCCTTTCCATTTATTTCTTTACTTTCCGCCTTTCTTCTTAATTTCTTGCCCTACATCCGTAAGTAAAAGCTGGGTCCTCCTCCGTGGAATTGACTGGAGGAGGCATAACGTGGATCCAGCTTTTGCCTATTTTCTATATCCATGTGCACTTTTTCTCCCTTTTCCCTCACCTCATCTCCTTCCTCACTCTTCCCTCGCCTCCATCCATGTCCAGCATTTCTTCTCTCTCCTCCATCCACCCATGTCCAGCGACCCTCCTGTCCCCCCTGCCATCCATCTATGTCCAGCAAACCCCCCTGTCCCCTCTGCCCTCCCCTGCCATCCACCTATGTCCAGAAACCCCCCTCCCATGCCATCTACCCATGTCCAGAAACCCCCTACCCTGCCATCCACCTATGTCCAGAAGCCCCCCTCCCCTGCCCATCCACCCATGTCCAGCGACCCTCCTGTGCCCCTGCCCTCAACCTATGTCCAGAAACTCCCTCCCCTGCCATCCACCCATGTCCAGTGACCCTCCTGTGCCCCCTGCCCTCCCCTGCCATCCACCTATGTCCAGAAGCCCCCTCCCCTGCCATCCACCCATGTCCAGTGACCCTCCTGTGCCCCCTGCCCTCCACTTATGTCCAGAAGTCCCCTCTCCTGCCATCCACCCATATCCAGCGACCCTCCTGTGCCCCCTGCCCTCAACCTATGTCCAGAAACCCCCTCCCCTGCCATCCACCCATGTCCAGTGACCCTCCTGTGCCCCCTGCCCTCCACTTATGTCCAGAAGTCCCCTCTCCTGCCATCCACCCATATCCAGCGACCCTCCTGTGCCCCCTGCCCTCAACCTATGTCCAGAAACCCCCTCCCCTGCCATCCACCCATGTCCAGCGACCCTCCTGTGCCCCCTGCCCTCCCCTGCCATCCACCTATTTCCAGAAACCCCCCTCCCCTGCTATCCCCCCATGTCCAGCGATCCTTCTGTGCCCCCTGCCCTCCACCTATTTCCAGACCCCCTCCCCTGCTATCCCCCCATGTCCAGCGATCCTTCTGTGCCCCCTGCCCTCCACCTATTTCCAGACCCCCTCCCCTGCTATCCCCCCATGTCCAGCGACCCTCCTGTGCCCCCTGCCCTCCACCCATGTCCAGCGACGGGACTCTCCTCGTTCCCCTGCTCCCCTCCCTCCAGCCACCTGAGCCCCCCTCCCCGACCCGCCAAACGACCCTCGTCTACCACCCGACCCGCCGGCACCTCACCTGACCCAGCATTTTAAAAAAAGCTACAAGCGGCAGCCGGCAGTGCCTTCTCGCGTCTGTGAAAGAAGAAAAGTCGCTTCGTCCATTGGCCGGCCTTCCCTCATGTCCCGCCCTTGCGGAAGTTACATCAGAGGGCGGGACATGAGGGAAGGCCGGCCAATGGACGAAGTGACTTTTCTTCTTTCACAGACGCGAGGAGGCACTGCCGGCTGCCGCTTGTAGCTTTTTTTAAAATGCTGGGTCAGGTGAGGTGCCGGCGGGTCGGGTGGTAGACAAGGGTCGTTTGGCGGGTCGGGCAAGGGGGGCTCAGACGGCTGGAGGGAGGGGGAGCAGGGGAACGAGGACTGGAGAGTCGCGTCGCTGGACATGGAGGGCAGGCGAGGCAGACTTGAGGCGGGCCACGCGGGGCCCCCTTAGGCGCGGGGCCCTATGCGGCCGCCTCGGTCGCCTCTGCCTAAGACCGGCCCTGCCCCTCTCTCTCTCTCAGTCACTTCCCACAGACTAATGCAGAAAAAAGTTCTAATACTAAGTACAGTCAGAAAAGAAGCCTGGTTAAAGAAGAACATTTTCTTGTGAGCATCCCACAAAGGTAGCAACACGTTTCATTATGTTAGCTCTGGTATCTGCAAAGATGAAACTAGGAGGAGGGGAGAAGTCAAATGGCTCATATCAATCTGCAGCACAGACAAGCACAAGAGCAGCATTGCCATAAGGTATAAGCCTTTCCACCTCCTATGGATTGAATGCATGGCTGCCTTTAGGGCAGAGGAACTAACACATTCTGAGAATGTTGCTATAGGCCTTACCAAAGACCCTCTCACACCTGAACTTGCTAAAATCAATACTCTCCCAAAGCAAGTCACCTTTCCTCCCCTTTTTGGGAAGCCTATTGACAAGGAAAGTGATGTAAAGTTTGTATGACATGATGTGACACCACAGCCGACTTAATTCTGGGGAACGAAGGAAATATATATTGATCCAAAAAAAAAAAAAAAGAAGCTATGTTACTATCATCCAGATACTGAAGCAGAAAAGCAAAACTCAAAAGGTCACTGTTACTGAAGATTATTAGTGAAAAAAACAGGCCATGGCCATAATAGAATAAATGGTATGCAGCTTTTAAAATAAAACATTGAAGAAAAAATGGTTAGAAAAAGATAGATATCAGAATAAGCCCAAAGATGAGGACAGAGCAAAGAAACATGCAAGAGAAACAATGAGGACTGAAGGTACCAAGGCTTTCATAAAACTTTCATCCCTCATTACAACCATTATAGGCCAAGTAATCCAAATCTGCCTTCCCTCTCATACATGCTAAGTTAAGAAAGGCCTTCATATCCTACTGATGGATCTACAGCAGTTACCACAACTCTACTGACCCAGCATGCATAGCTGATAAATGATATGAAATTAAAGGACAAAGATCCCCTCAAAATGCATTAATCACAGAAAAGCAAACAAAATAAAAACAAATATCAAACACAAACCTATCTATGGAATATTGAAGCAATGTTACTCACTACATTTATCAAAATATGGTAGAGAACCAGTTAACCGACCTTCCGGGATAACCGATGGTTGGTAATGTGGGCTCCACCTACTGTCTCCTTCTCTCCCAAATGTCAGGTCATTAGTCGCACCCCAGAACCCCCCCCCCCCCCCTTTAAATGTGCCTCCTACCTCACCCACCCATTCAAAGAGAAGCAGCCTCCTTGCTCCCGGAGTCCTCAGGTGCATCCTCATCCACCTAAGTGTAGCCCCCCCCCCCCCAAGGTTCACTTTAGAAGCTCCTCTAGACTACTCTACAGAGTTCATGGCAGCCAAGTTGGCATAGGTAAGAGCAACTGGCGATCGCTCCTAACCCAGCCCCAATGCTGGACCACCAGGGCTTCTAAACAAGACCCAAGGGGTCTTACAGTTGGGCAGGTGAGTAAGGAGGCACTTGAAGGGGTGTCCAGGAGTAGAGAGGCTGCTGCTGCTTGGATCCAGGAGAAGGGAGGCTGCGCTGAGTGCACTGTGAGTCTCTGTAAAATCTGACTTTTCATTTATCCAACAATCTGTTGTCCCGATTAAGTTGGACAGAGATTCTACTGTATAAAGCAGTGTTTCTCATCTGTAACAGGGTGTTTTCTACAAATTGTAGGAACCACCAGACATAAAAATGGATGATATCTGATGGCATCAGGTCAGAACACCATGTAAAGTTCTAAACATTCAGGGTCCTATCCCTCAGTACCTCAGTTAGGGGCCCAACTCAGGCTTACTGCTTGCTCTTCTGGGACCACCGCCGGCCCAACGTGGCCGCCAGCGGTAGCCCCATCCCGAGCACGCGCGTGTCATTTCCGGAGGAAAAAGAAAAACCCCGAAAATGGCTTGCGTAGCGAGAGTCCGGCGGTAATCGAGCATCGCCATGTGCTGCCCAGTTACCGCCAGGTTAGCACGGGAGCCCTTATTGCCACCTCAAAGGATGGCGGTAAGGGCTCCCCGCTGCACTGCCAAACAGTAAAGAGTTATCCCACCGCGTGGCCATTTTTTTTGTGTGTGTGTGTTTTTGTGAGGGGACTTTTACCAGCAGCGGAAAAAATGGTTCTGGCACATAGGAAAACAGCCTCCGCCACTAGCGCAGGGCCCTTTTTCTCACAGCTTGGTAAAAGGACCCCTTAGTAACACAGCTCAAGGAGGAATGCAACTCTAGGAGACACAGGAAGAATTGTGTGCCTGATCAATCCCATGTCCATGGGGAAACTCCTGCTACAGGTGAGAAATACTACTTTTTCAGTTGTCAAGCAGGATAGAGTCAGGCACACGTGTGGCTGACTGCCAAGTTCAGAGCTGCCAATTTATCTATGAAATATCCATTGTCCAGAAGCAGCTCTGTTATAAAGAAAGATGCAGGAATTGCTAATGTTACACAGAAAGATAGAACCAAAAAAAAACAGAACAAATGGGCCTTCAAGACTGGAATAATCAAGAATTCTTTAATAAAAAAAGACCAGACATGGACCGTGTTTTGGTGAGCGTCCATCCGCCTGTGCCTGAGGTTTAACAAAGCAATATAAAAAAAACATATTAAAAATATGATAGAAATCATGCTGCTACAGAAGCAAGTTGATACTATAAAATCCTTTAAAATGACCTAAAAGGACATACCTTAATGGACATATTACAAATATATCACAAGCCATACTTAGCAAATCCTCAATAAGTACATATAAAATAAAATCATAAGACCCTATGTACATCGTATATACATAAAATCAAATAATATACAGTTAAACATAATAGACAACAGAATTCGTATGTTTGTTAAAATATAATTTAGTCAATAAAAATGAGCAATAACAATGATATCTATATAATCACAAAACAGAGAGAACATACTAAGGCACCTTGGATATTACACCACTGTAAATAGTGCTGCCTATCTTACCAAAAAAATGCATGCAGAATTCCTTAATGAATCATGCAGGTCAGCCTCTAAAGAGCTAAACAGAAAAATACAGAAAATATATCATGGGGAACATAGGGGCCCTTTTACTAAGCTGTGGCAAAAAGTGGCCTGCAGCAATGTGAGCGCATCTTTTGGATGTGTGCCGGGCCAGTTTTTGCCGCATCCTTAAAAAAGAGCCTTTTTTTAAGGGACCGGAAAATGGACGTGCAGCAAAATAAAAACCAGTGTGCGTCCATTTTCACCCGAGACCTTAACGCCACCCACTGACTTAGCGGTAAGGTTTCGTGTACTACACGGGTGGTAGGCATGCAGCGCATGTCCACTGCCGTGTACCTCCAGGTAAACGCCATGTGGTAGAAAATATTTTCTACAGCGTATTTTCAGCACCCACTAAATTCAGAATTACTGCCTGGGGCAGTGGTAATGCTGATTTGGTGAGCACTGGACGCACATAGGCCCTTACCCACCTTTGTAAAAGGGCTCCACAATGAGACAAAAACATAACAAGAAAAAGACAAACCCTGTGACACAGTATTCAGTAGACCATCACTTAGAACACTGAGCTTTAAATCAACCTCAAAGTGCATAAAAACTGAATCCAGTGATACAATGAATCATCATAATACACTCATGCAATTAGAATTTGAAGATACCATGTGGAGCCAGTGGAAAAATATAATAAATACATTTTGTTGGCTAATGTGAGCAATCCATAAATAGACACTAAACCAGCTACAACCAAAGGAAAAAAAAAGACTATTCATAAATAGACACAAAAGTGGAATTTTCATGCATTGTTCGGCAAAAACTTTAAAAATAAGAGTATTTATATCTAAATAGAGTTTAGCAGCACATGTCAGAGCACACAATGAGTATACATGAACTTGATTTACCTACACTGCCTCCATTATATCCAAATTATTTATTGTGGATATCCTGAAAACCTGACTGGCAAGGGTACTTCAGGACTGGACTTGGGAAATACTGGTCTAGATTTCTGATTTTGGATATAAGGGGGAGGGATGGGATATGATATAGCGCCTTTGTGAGGTTACAATCAAAGTGGTTTACGTATTATATACAGGTACTTGTTTTGTACCTGGGGCAATGGAGGGTTAAGTGATTTGACCAGTCACAAGGAGCTGAGTATTTATGCTGAGCATCCTCATTAATGCTATAGTGGGCTTGCTGGTTGGAAGAGGAGAAGGAAAAGGACAGAGGATTAAAGGGGTGGTATTTGTTATTCCCTGTCACTGCAAAGTTTGCTTATTAATATTTTTTTGGACATATATATTTACTGTTTCTGTATGCAATGACAAAAAAAAAAAGATATTTCAACAAAAAACTAGTCAACCTGTTAAAACTATCTTTCAGTGCTGTTTTCAATTTTCATTTGTTCGTCAAGCCCCTGAAAGCTATGTCTGCTTAAGCCCCACCTACATATATGAATCCAGGTAAATCAGACTATAGTGCTGACCCTTACCAGAAAACTGCACAGCCAACACACCAATCACAGAATAAACTACAGCATGGACACGTGAAATGTGAACAGCAGAAGGGTGATTTCTAAGAGGCGTGACTATGACAAATGATACTTAATGTATTTTTTTTTATTGCAAAAATAAGTAAACTTCTACTTGGACAAAAAAAGACCCAGGAATAAGATAGGATGCAAACAGGCCTAAAAAATGGCAAATTTATGAGAATCACAAGCTAGATGCCTTCACGCATAATGTTAACTAGTATTTCATTCTTTAATGAAGAAATAAAGATTTATCAAAAAAGGGATATCTTTCTATTGGAGTGGAGGAGTAGCCTAGTGGTTAGCGCGGTGGGCTTTGATCCTGGTGTCCTGGGTTCAATTCCCACTGCAGCTCCTTATTATAGTTTATTAATATTTGATAAACCATTCTTACTGACAGACAGACCAAGGCGGTGTTTGAATAGTCAGGCTTTCAATTCTGCCTTAAAACGTTTAAGCTCAAGGATACTACAAACAGGGTGCGGCAGGCTATGCCAGATGTACAGTGCAAGAAAGAAGAAAGCACTTCACCTAGTCAACTCATAATGAGCGAACCGAGAGTTACGGACCAAGAAAGGGATCTGAGAGTCATCGTGGGTAGGACGTTGAAATCTTCCGCTCAATGTGCTGCGGCAGCTAAGAAGGCGAACAGAAGGTTGAGTATTATTAGAAAAGGGATGGAAAATGAGCATGAGGATGTTATAATGCCGTTATATCGCTCCATGGTGCGACCGAACCTAGAGTATTGTGTTCAGTTCTGGTCGCCTCATCTCAAAAAAGATTTAAAGGAATTGGAGAAGGTGCAGAGAAGGGCGACAAAAATGATAAAAGGGATGGGACAACTACCTTATGAGGAGAGGTTAAGACGGCTAGGACTCTTTAGCCTGGAGAAAAGGCAGATGAGGGGTGATATGATAGAGGTCTACAAAATAATGAGTGGGGTAGAGCAGACAGATGTGAAGCATTTGTTTATGCTTTCTAACAATAATAGAACCAGGGGACACAAGATGAAATTAGAATGTGGTAGGTTTAAAACAAATTGGAGAAAGTTTTTCTTTACTCAGTGCGTGGTTAGACTCTGGAACTCATTGCCGGAGAAGGTAGTGATGGCAGCTGGCCTTGCTCAGTTTAAAGGGGGTCTGGACAGATTCCTGAAGGAAAAGTCCAATGATCGGTATTAAATTTTGGGGTTTTGCCAGGTTCTTGGGGCCTGGATTGGCCGCTGTCGGAGGCGGAGTGCTGGGCTTGATGGACCTTTGGTCTTTTCCCAGCATGGCAGTGCTTATGTACTTATGAATCTAGGACCTTGTGACTCTGGGCAAGTACAAAATAAGTTCCTATATATAATATGTAAATTGGTTTGATTGTAAGCACAGAAAGTACCATCAAGTCCCATTTCCTATTCCCTATATTTAATAGATTTCTTAACTAGCTTTTGGGAGCTACACTCCCCTTTTCTGGCCAAAACAAAACTGAAGTCAAAGCAAAAAGATGGTAATATCAGAAGTATAACCACTCAAAAACGAATCAGAAAAATATTAAGCTGCTCTAATAAAAAGAAAGTGTATCAAATTATAGTTTTTAATATTAAAGTCTATCAACATAAAAGTGTATAATTCTTTGAGGAGCGTCCAGCTTTGGTGTTTTCCCTTTTACACTATAGCATTACACAGCACGTGCCAGTTTCATTTTTCTATGCTCTTCTGTTCCTGAACTGATAATACATTCCTCTATATTTCATCAGCAAGACACTGGTTTCCATATTTGTTCACTTTAATATGCAGAAATAACGATTATCCTTTATTTCTCTGTATTTCTTGGCAAAGAGTGAGACTTCATTAGCAGTAGCAAATTGGGGCTTGAGGTGAAGTAAAAGAATTCAAAGAGGCTTTAGTATCAAAATAAAGCATTAGAAAGCATCTGAAGGTCATTTTATGGATTCTTCTAAACTGTTTTTTGATTTCACTCTAAGACGGCACCAAAGAACTGGGTCCAAGAGCACAGGATAGTTACAGACACTTCTAGAAAGTGAACAAAGTTTAGCTAATCAGGATCTCACATTCCTATCTCCAAGCTTTGGTCACACACTTTCAGATGAATAAAAAATTATTTGAGGATTCTCAGCTACACTGTACAATGAGCTGCGAGAGGTCTCCTTGCCAGATCACCAGTCTTATTACCTCCTAAACCGACATTAGTTGAATACTGCATCTCAGCCACAACTGTTTACAAGCACTTCTGGAAGCTACGAACAAAATATATAGTTATGGTGGAATGTTAAAAGCCAGCTAAGGCCACACCACTAACTACTGAGACATTAAAAAAAAAAAAGGATTAGTATCACACCCAATGGGCTGACAGAAAGGTAATAAATACAACAAAACCAGCTAACAGAGAAATAAAGTAACATTGATCCATGGGCCCTTGGCAACAAATTGATAGAGGAAAACAAGTGGAGCTGAGAAATGGAGCTGCATTTCAATATGCAAGTATTAAAAAGGTCATTCTTTTGGTGCTGCTTTCAAATGCCAGCTAGTATTCAATGCACTGTTCAGCAGACGGAGCTGTGAAACCTGAAGACCCGGGGAGGGGAGGGGGGGGCTGAAGGCTGGGGTCCTTCACCCACTACCCACCACACAACCCTGAACAAAATCCCTTAATCTCCCTGCGACTAAACGTCTACTGTAAATTCTTTGTGGGCAGAGACATTGTAGCCATGTAAACTGTGTTGAACAGGAAATGCTGTTATTGTTCCAGGAAAATTAACACGTCTATCCAATGAGCATGGAATTGGCTTTCCTCAGGAAATCTCATTATCAATTGCATAAAGACATTAGCTACAAACAGAGAAAAAAACCAAAACACCCCCAAAATTGAATTTCTTCCCTTTAAAACATACAGAATTAGACATGCTCTGCTACCCTCTGCACCACACACAGATACTGTTTTTCTTTCTCACATAACTATCCCTTAAAAAGAAAAAATGTGGGCACGGAGAGCTCTTTGAAAGGATTCTCATTTCCTGCAAGTAATTCTGATGTTTATATACACCCACTGGTAAATCAGTTTTCTTTCTGCCAGCAGACATATTGTACACCCAAAGCAGCATGCGCTGGGTAGTGTTTTGAGTTGACAAAACACCCCATAATGCACTCAGGCAGGCCGAGCCAAGCATCATATGCTCTCTGTCCAATTTGGGGAGGGGGGGCATTTCCTTGTAACAAAATAATTGAGCCATTTTTAATATTTAAACCTATAATTTATTTTAAGAGAATATCCAATAAATACTAGGAACCAGTACCAGAACACAGGCATCACAAATTTATTCAGCTGCATACGGAAGCTTTCAGCGCAGTGATGGTCATGTTGAAGAAATACTGCTGCATGTCACAATGGTCAAATGATTTCTTCAGCCAGTTGGGTAAATGGATTGTTCAAATTCATCTTAAAAGTTATGCAGGATACATGACTGACCTCATCGATCTCCCAACCAGAAATGCAGTCAGACCTACAAGATCTTACTTAAATCTCCATTACCCAAGTTGCAAAGGACTCAAATATAAATCACTTTCTGCATCCAGTTTCTCCTACATAAGTACACAATTGTGGAACGCACTACCAAAAGCCGTGAAAACAAAGTATGACCACCTTAATTTCCGGAAAGCATTAAAGACCCACCTGTTCGAAAAGGCATACCCTATGGACCCAACTTAAGGGCCAAATCTCTGCAGCACAACTTAAACAAACCTTATAATGTATACTATACAGCTCTCCTTCTCTACTATTCCTAACTGTTGTCTAGATCTATAAACCTTATAAGACTATAACATCAACCTGTATTTGTTTCTATACCAGAGCTGGCGAATACCTTCACGGTACTATGTAAGCCACATTGAGCCTGCAAATAGGTGGGAAAATGTGGGATACAAATGCAACAAATAAACAGGAACTTAGATAAGAATTATTTACACTCCAATTCTTGCCAATGGTACAAAGGCAAAAGTTGTTCCCATACCAAGGCAAAAGATGTTCCTAAACCAGTTTTAAAAAACAAAACACTCACATACACACACAGTAATGATGAAATTCTAATCTTGAGTTCTTTCCACTTTGAGGTAGATTCTGTGATTTTGGCCCTGCCTCAGAAGCATCATGAATTCCTTCCCAAATGCCCTGCTCTAAATCCAGATCTCCCACAAAGCCAGTGATCTTCATTTTTCGTTCTTTTTTTTTTAGGTGGGGGCCACTGACAAACAAAAAGAAACCATCAGAGCCAGGATTATCACTGGACAAATAGCCAATGCACTAGCCGGGCATCATCCCTCTCTTTTTTTTATTTATAATTCTCATTTCATTACATAAAGATGATATTACATCAAAATGCATGGAATTCACAATATTCTATACCATCCAATTATACTATTTATAAAAATAAGGAAAAATCACCAAAATAATTTGTCCACAATGGGGAGAGTCCAAGAAAGGAAATATGTCCATGTATAAAATACAGAGCAGGTCCCTCTCCTTCTATGTAACCAGTTCTGCCACTCAGGTGCACTCAGAACAACTCAACTAATTAAAATGATGCTATTCCCACTTCATTACCTCTCTCTCACCCTCAGTCTAATTCCCACTGCAGGGGCGGACTGACCATTGGGGTCAGCAGTAGGGGGCCCACTCTCCTCTAGCATCCATTTAATCACTTTTGATAGGTGGTTAAGGGCCCATGATCCTTACTGCCCAGACCACTGTCAGACTTACCCCTATTTCCACCCCCAAAATACACACACAGGAAATGCATGTGATGACCAGAACCATGCAGGGCCTGAGAGAACAGGGTGGTTTGCAGGCCCCAAGCTGATTTTTTTTTATTTTTTTTGCTGCTGCTGTGGCATGAAAAAATCCTGCATCATTGAGCCCCTGGATAAGCCAAGGGAGGCCTGAAAAGGAGCCAGGGAACAAAGAGAGGAGTATGGATGCTGCTAGGAGAGGAGAGGAGGGAGAACTGAAGTGTTGGCGCCACACCACTGAAGGAAGAATACCTGTTCCACATCTGCTGCAGTCTCTGAAGCTGTACCAGAGCTGCTGCCTGTAAGTCAGAGGACGATAAGAGGGGTTAATTCTTTATATCTGCTTCAAGCTCAGAGGAAGCCGGTCTTGGCAATACAATAAGGCAAATGTTTTAGAAACAGCTGTAAAAAAATGAACCTGGTGAAATATGCCCCTTCTTTATCTTTAATGGATATAAAAATTAACTGAAAACCAGTGACCCTCTAGAAAATTATAGCAAAGTTGTTTTCATGCCCCTATTACCCCTTCTTTTCAATGTCTCAGATCCTTATATGAGCTGTCAGAGGCTGAGGCACAGTCATCAATGGAAGACTGTCTGGGAAAGAGTGAATGAAAAGGTTTACAGACTGCTCACCATAAAAACAGCTGTGAACAGGAAGATAGCCAGAGGAAATCTCTCTTGTTAGGCGCTAGTCAAGCCAAATTTTAAACTGACAGGAGGACATGTATGGGCAGTGTTTCCAACTGCAGGGGCTCCTGTCACTTGTAGCATTCTTTAACAACTGGTAGTCAACCAGAAAGCCCCAATGAAACACAGGCCCTACAACAGCCCTGCCTTTCCTCTCCTTTCGTTTCCCATCACCCCCCCCCCCCCCCAAACATCTGATAACATTTTAATATCCTAATTGAAGATACAGGAAATGCAGCCTCACAACCTTATAAACAGCTGACTTTACACATCTGTAAACAGAAATGCTGCTAGAGGGGCCAGAGACAGGATGCTAGCAGAACATCCTGTCATGAATGCTGGATCATTTCTAGGCTGAAAGGCACAGCAGTCTAATGAACTCCACGCTCATCATCTGTCAAAGAACAGCCCTCCCTTGAAACAGAACAGAGCCAGTCCAAGCTGGAGAATCTGCTTCCCATGATCCCCCTTCACCCCAGAATTATTGAGCTATGCTGCATGTCAGGCAGGACGGTCATATATTGTGTAGGATAATTGTGTCCACATTCTGTACTGTTAAGCAATAGCTGCAAGAGAAAGTAATTAAATTTACCATCTTAGGGCATTTCTTTTATTACAGAAGACATTCAAGCAGGACGAGCCAGAGATAAAGCCCTCTAGACTCTAGGCTTACAGTTCACATGGAGAAATGGATGTGACAATTTTTAAGTACAGAATAAACGTTTTTACGCCACTGACAAAAGCTAGATCATACATCATGTAATGGAAACCAGCTGCAGAACTGGGCAAACATTCTTACTCAGTGTATAGTTATTTAGGGGAGACAGGCGAATGGCATGTAGTGACATGCTATAGGAGTGGGCTCGTTTGACTTTGGATTGCCTTTAGAATCTGATACTGTTATCTTTTTCATCAATGTTCAGCTGGTAGTGGTCAGCACTTTTTTAAGCAGGTCCTTGCCAATATTCAGCCAGGACCCACATAGGACACTTATGGAGGCTCTGGTTGAACACTGGCTGGAAACTCACATAAGGCAATGTGCAAGTCTGATCTCCCCAATCCCATTAGCATTACCCCTCCCTGAATTTCCCCAGAACCCACTTCAGCTCCAAGTGCTGACCTCTAGCGAGAGTACCGTAAAACTACCACTAGGAAAGTGCCACCAGTTTTAGCCACAAAGCTGACTGGGCAAGAGCAGAATGGGGATGATTTCAGCCCCATCCCACTAGACATAAGGGATTTCCCCAGGCAAGTCCTGGGAGTGGTGGGGAGGGGGTGGGATTTTGCAATTGAGGATGTGCTTCCAGTTTGGATAGGGATTGTGAGGATTTAAGATCCAAGGGGGCCATGGGTCAAGGATCAGAGAGTGGCGATGCTAAAGGGATCGAGAAGGGGACAAGAAAGTGGGGGGTGATTGAAACGGTGGAGGGAGGATTGATGAGCCATGTAGAGCAATTTGGGGGGGGGGGGGAGACTGGGGGCATTGGCTCAGCAACACGGAAGTTATGTGAGTGCCAGTTGATATTTAGCACTAGCACTTGCATATCTAAGTGGATAGGGTTAGGACTGCATCTTGTGCAATCCCATCTGCCCACTTAGGTATGTGGGCACCCACATAATTGCCAGCTCTTTTCCAACTCCACCCCATAACAACCTTCTCAAGTCTGGTTCCAAGATGGCCAGTTACTATCAATATTGGGCAGCCTGGTTAAGTGCTGCTGAATATTGCTCGCTGATCACAATTTAAGCAGGCAGAAACCCTCTCCCACCCACTTAAAATTGCTTTGAGTATCAGGCTTTTCGTTTTTATAAATGTAACCAGTTTTAACCCTTAGTGAGAATAAAGGATGGGATAAGGATTAACATTATCATCATTAACACCATGGCTTATGGCCCGCTACCACCAGATGTTCAGGTCTAAGTGGGTCCCAACCATCAAGAAACCAGAACATCTGGGAGTTATTAATCAAAAATAACATCAAGACAATTATATATTTTTTAGAGAAAAAGATTTTAACTTTCTTTCTAAATAAAAGATAAGAATGAGAAAGTGAAAATGTTCCAGCAATATCCTTCCATAGCCTAGCAGCTTTAATAGCCAAACATTTCTCAAAAAAATAAAATAAAATAAAACAGTCTCCTCTTGCCCTTAACAGAAGGGAAAGTGATAACGCTGGCAGAAAGGAAAGGAAGGTAGAAACGGGGGTAATATGATACAGACTTTCAAATATTTGAAAGGTATTAATCCGCAAACAAACTGTTCCGGAGACGGGAAGGCGGTAGAACTAGAGGACATGAAATGAGGTTGAAGGGGAGCAGACTCAAGAAAAATGTCAGGAATTATTTTTTTCATGGAGAGAGTGGTGGATACCGTGGGAGGTGGTCGAGATGAAAACGGTAACTGAATTCAAAAATGCGTGGGATAAACATAAAGAAATCCTGTTCAGAAGGAATGGATCCTCAGAAGCTTAGCAGAGATTGGTGGCAGCACTGGTGGTTGGGAGGCGGGGCTAGTGCTGGGAGTCGGGACCCAGATGATTGTATTAACGCGATATTGTGTTAATCCAATTATCCGGGTCCTGGGCGGCACACAAGAGCAGGAGAGGATAGATCTGGAAGCAGGCAGGCAGGAAGAAGCTTATTTATTTATTACATTTGTATCCCACATTTTCCCACCTTTTTGCAGGCTCAATGTGGCTTACATATTACCGTTAACGGCGTTAGCCGATTCCGGTCTGAACAAATACAAGCTTACTGACGCCGGGCCCAGGTCCCTCCCCTTGGAGGTCGGCCATGAAGAATTTTGCCCCCTGCTCCCCCTTTCAGCGGCGCTGTTTGAATGTGGTTTATTGGCTTTTTTCCTTTTTTGCAGCCTGGTGGTTAGCGCAGTGGACTGTAAACCAAGGGTACCCAGTTTCAAATCCCACTTTAACTCTTAATGCTTAATTTAAAGCAAATGAAGAGCTTCTAGTTAATGACAGAAATTGCAGCCTGCCAGACAGATCCAGTGGCTGCTTTGATTCTATTATCTCAGTATAAATAACTATTATTATTATTGAGCCTTCTAAGTCACTGGGAAATCCTGGTTACGGGAACACTTGTGTTTCTGCTAGGAACTCTCTTGCCATGCATCCTGCCAAACACACTCAGCCGCTCGTTGGTGCTCACGTCTCAGCCTGTAAGGGAATCGGCCACACGGATGCCTAGGACTTCCCAATATTTCATATTAACTTTTCTGTCGTACCATCTGGGAGCCCAAACACTTGTTGGCTCAGGCAAGTAAAGTGCTAGAAGTGTATAAATGTCTTTTGCTTCTTCATGCTTTCTGCTTTTTTCACTTTTGAAACTAAGAATTCTCTGTGTTTATTCCATAGCCTCTTAAGCTCTGTTACCATTTTAGATGACATCACCCATCTTGGAAGGGTAGTCCATTCTGTCTTCACCCTTTCTATGGGAAAATATTGCCAAGTGTTTGTCCTTGGACAACAAACTGAGCCTCATCTCTTGAGCATTTGTTTTAGATCCTTCTTTTCCTTGATACAGGATTGCTTCTTGTGCGTTAATACTTTTTAGGTATTCAAACATCTCCCATCTTGCTTCTTCTCTAAGAAGTCTTCTGATATACACCCCACACCTTTCTCTGGACTGCCCCAAATTTATCTGTATCCTTCTGGAGGTTACGATCTCAAGAACTGAATTGTAATATTCAGGGCTAGTTCTACCAATGACCTGCAGTTGCATAATCACCTCCTCCTTGCTATTAATTATACCCCTAATTATGAACCCTAGTATTTCTCCATCTCTGGTGAATGATGTCCAGGGTAAAGCTCACTGAAAATTTACTGCCTTTAGTCATGTAGGATAAAAAAAAAAAAAGCACATGCTTTGACTGGAGAAAAATAGTCATGAGTTAAATTAGCACATCTGTCTCCCAACTGATTTGGTCGAGTTGTTGGAAATTCTTAAAATATTTTTCTTTTGGTGTGTCTTAGATTTTCCCCCGTGATCTCAGTGTTGACTTATCTTCCAACTTCTCCAAATTCTGACAAACAAATCATGGTAAGCTTCATCAAGATTTAACTATTGAACTATCCTGGGGGTCTAGAGTAGTCATATCCCCCATATGTGGATTAACTCCAATATTGTATGAATGGTACAAGTATCATGTTTACTGTCTTTACTATTTTACTAGTATAGGACATATTTGTCTGAATATCAAACAAGGATTTAGTTAATCAGCTATGTGAAATAAGTGCATTTGTTAATATGGTGTTTAACTTGCATAAATGAAAGATATTTTTTGAAGAAACTTATTCCAGTACAATTTTTTCAACTTCACTGATTCTTGATTAGGATAATGTGCTGCTGTTAGATACAAGGTTTTTAATTTTCTCCGCCTATTCTGGTTATGGTACTCCAGGAAAGTTACTGCACAAAGATACTTTTACAAAATAAGCACTAATAAAATGTGCAAATTTGACAACAGCTGCCAGCAAAGTTATTGGGATAATCATTGAATTCTTCAGTGTAGTTATAAATATTGAATACTGAGTAATTTTTCCCAAATCAAAAGTATTTTAATTTTATAAATTATTGCACACCTTCGTACATCTGTACAAAATGTCTACAGTCTCATAGAAATAAAATGATTAAAAAAATATAAGAGCATGTTTTCTGGCATTCTCTGAAAAAGGTACCATGGTGGTGGAAAGCACACAAGACTTCCAAGGCAATCAGTGCTAGAGCAACTTTGTCTGAGTCATCTTTCCTTCTTTTATTTGTCTGAGTCATCTTTCCTTCTTTTAATTGCATTGCCTTATATGTGCTAAAATTTAATTGCTACCGCTAAAGTTTTAAACTAGTAAGAGCCCATCGGAAGGCTTTACATTGTTAACATTACTTTGATTGGAATGAGCGATTAACATTGGTTAATATCTTTAACCTATGGAGAGCTCTAAAACTGTTCTAGTAAATTCACCAATGACTGTTAAGTGATTTGATTTTTGCAGGTTTTGCTGGTACCACAGCGTTTGCCATTGATGGAACTCTGGTCTTCAAGTACTATAAATAGTCTGGCTTATAGGATTTCCACAAAAGCCCCCAATTCCTGGAGCAAGCAAGAGTCACAAATTGGGCAACCTTTTTTCCCCCTTGGTACCACTACTCTGGGATTTTGAATGTGTAGCATTCTGACTCAGAATTAAGGGTTTTGTCAAAAGATAAGAGAACAGTTGTCTTAGCAAGGTGAGGCCATTGTAAAATTTTCTTTTGTCATATGTTTTGACAGAAATTTAGAATGGAAGTCAAAACAATTTTATCTAATTGATGCATTTTTAGGTTATTGAAATAATTATCATAACTAGTTATATATTTTATAACTTTTTGCTTTAGGTTAACTTTAGTTAAGGAAGTATAATCAGCCTTGGATGCTGTGTGGTGGTTCTCTCTCAGTGAGTTCATTTTTAATCATAGCTCTTGTGTGCTTTCCAAACACGTACCATGTCTTCGGTACCATGCTTCTTGGACAGTTCTGCACCTTGCTTGAAAGTACAAGGACTCAAATACTGTGGGACCAGCAAGGATGGCCAGAAGTATTGACTACAGGCCTTTGCTTTGTACAGCCAGCTCTGGCAGTGACTGTCACATATTGCCACTGTGTGCTTGCAATCAGGCTCAGCCATAGAGTCCTAATAATGTCAGAAGCTGATGAAGTAAATGACAGCAGATAAAGACCTGTATGGTCCATCCAGTCTGCCCAATACAATAAACTCATAGTATAAGGTATGATGAGATACTACATTGTCGATCTTGATTTGTCCTTGTCATTTTCAGGGCACAGACTGTAGAAGTCTGCCCGGCACCGGCCTTTTCTCTAGTTACTGAAGCTGAATCTGTCCAGCCGTGATCAGGGCACAGACCATAGAATTCTGTGCAGCACTGGCTTTGCTTCCCAATTATTGGTGTTGCCAGCTAATTACTGCTAAACTTGTTTGGACTAAAAGGTTGCAGATAGGATTATGAACAGCTGGAAGATAGGATGAAGGAAAAACAGGTCTTACGAGGGATGGTCTTGGGGGCCGAGTTAAAAAAGAGCATATGGGTGAGGAAGATGGGATGAGAGGTAAGGAAAAGAGGTGTAGGGGAGAGTGATCCGAAATGTGCAGGGAAGGATAGTAGGACATGAAGTAGGAGAGGAGCAAAGGATGCGGGAAAAGGAACAGGAGCGTAGTAGGTACGAGGGAGAACAATATATATGTTCTGTCACAAATTTCAGAGGCTTCCTCTTTGTTTAAAATGTTCTGATTGGTCATGGATATAACTTCAGTAGTAGGAAAATGTTAAACTGGCAGGTTTTTTTTATTGTCACTTTGATCCAGTAGCTGAGTTGGAGCTAGGGGTGGGATCTTGGTGCAGTCAGCCTTTATTTAGCGTCCATGGATTTTTCCTGTTGTATCCTTTCTTTCCCATCTTCTTCCCCCCCCCCCCCCCCCCCGACAAGTATCTAGACATATGATTGCAACAATGATCCTGGGAGACTGTGTGCTGCCTTTACCCTATCTGTTTAAATATGAGCAAACGTCTAGCTGAGATTCACAATTGAAGGGTAAAAAATAACTGCTGGCTCAATTCCTTTCAGGTTCAAGTTTCTTTAGCAATTAGATATGAAAATATGCTGGTGGTGCTGAGGGGAGAAGAGGTAAACAAGAGGTTGCTTGTTTTCTTTCAACTGAAGGTTTGGGAAAAGTACAGATTTGCAAACAGTAAATCCTACATAACTGAAGTGTGGAAGGCTTGGGTGGAGAATGCAAGTAGCTGGCACACAAAACATCTTGGCATAAAACAAAGTACATTGCTGCAATAAGGCTCTAGGGCGTCTTATTTTGTCTTCACATGAGGTACTAGGGCAAAGGGAACGGCAGCAACAAGAACTTGAGAACAGAATAAAATGTCTACTTTATAAGTGATTAAAATATAGTCATTCATACATAGATTTTGTTTTCTCATTATCTGTTTTCTAGATATATTAGATAAAATTGCATGGGTGGTGGTTTTATTTCAGTCACTAGTTTAAGATGAGTAGCTCAACGGTTAGAGCAGGAGGCCGGCCCTGGTGCAGAGCTCTTTAGGGGGCCCTTTTACTAAGCTGCAGTAGGGGCCTACGCATGTGTAGTACATGCCAAAGCGAGACTACCACCAGGTTAGTGCGCCCCCTGTCGGTAATTTCAGATATGGTGCGCGCTCATTCCAGCAGTAGAAATTATTTTTAAAATTTTTTACTGTGCGTGGTGTTTCTCACAGTAATCAGCAGTTGGTACACGTTAAACAGTTACTGCGCTTGTAGCGCGTGAGCCCTTACCGCTAGATCAATGGGTGGCGCTAAGGGCTCAGGCAGTAAATAGGTGCGTGCTAGTTTTAATTTTAGCACACGCCCAGGAATGCTAAAAAATCAGCACGTACATTCTTGGGACTCCACTTCCCTAGTTGCAAAGGTTTAAAATACAAACTAGTTCATGCATCCTGCTTTTCTTACATTGGCACGCAACTGTGGAATACACTACCACTTAACGTAAAAAATATTCATGACCTTATCAACTTCCGAAAATCACTAAAGACCTACCTTTCTAACAAGACTTACCATAATAATCAATAACAGGAACTCCAACACATCATTACTTACTAGAGAATCTGTCTGTTTTTTATCGAATTGTTTAATCAGTTTGTTTTCTGATTTATTGAATTGATTTTATCCATTAAGTTACACTTGTTCTTTATGTAACCAATGGTTTTATCTACTCTTGATTGATGATTGTTAGGATGTATTATTGTAAGCCAAATTGAGTCTGCAAATAGGTGGGAAAATATGGGATACAAATGCAACAAATAAATACATTTTTTAAAAATGTCCTTTCTTCCATATGCAGTAAAAAAAAAAAAAAAGAAGAAGAAAAAAAAAGTGGTCAGGCGTGTGCCTAAAACATGCGCCCATACTACCGCAGGCCACTTATTTTTTACTATGGCTTACTAAAAGGACCCCTAGATGTTTGTGACCTTGAGAAAGGCACTTAACACTCCATTGCCTCAGGAACAAATCTAGGGGCCCTTTTACAAAGCGTCAGTAGGGCACGCAGAACTGGCAATACCGCGGGGCGCCCTGAGGTGTCCCGCGGTATTTCTGAGATCAGTGGGTGTCATTTCCCGTGCTAGAAAATAAAAATTGTTCTCTATAGCACCAGGGGGTGGGGGGAGTAGGAGTTCGCGGCAGTAATTGGGCAGCACAGGCACATTGCTGCACGCTGCCCAATTGCAGCATGAGTGGCGCATGAGCCCTTACTGCCTTTAAATAGGAGGCGATAAAGGCTCAGGCAGTAATAGCTGCGTGCTCATTTTGAAATTAGTGCGTGGCCATGAATGGCAGAAATAAAAAATTTGGCCATTTTAGAGCTGCTCTGAAAAGAGACCGGAATGTGAAGGGGGGGGAACCAGGCAATAAAACTACCATTGGCAACTTTTTAGCGTGGCTTACTGAAAGGACCCCTAAGATTGGGACAGGGAAAATATACCTCCTGCGCTTGGATGTAACTCACCTTGGGAAAAGGCATGAACTAAATGCTTAAGTACAAATACGAGATGACAAACGTGCCTGGGTTAGAGGATTAAGCTTTTCTGTGGCAAACGGAATACATTTGCCCTTGTGGAAGTGCTGCTGAATGAGCCCATTACTAACACTGGTTTCCATGTAACAGTGGGTGGTGAGACACTTGAGGGGGAGCACACTGACAGACTTGTTATGAAGCAAACCTTGAGCAGTGTCTGGGTGCTTTGGAACACTTCACAGTTTCCATTTCTTTGAATCAACTCATCAGTCAGCTTGTCCTTGGTTATGTTTTTCCAGTGGTGAAAATGTGTTTTTAGTCCTATTCAGAATGCCACAAAAACAAATTAGTTAGCTCCGTGCTTTATGCTTGTTAGTCTTCTCAGCAATTTGGAGCTTGTGACTAGTTTACAGAAAGGCTAGACAACATCTATAAGGAAAACATGAAAAAAGATCTGAAGAAGCTGGAAGAATGGTCTAACGTTTGGCAAT
The DNA here is from genome assembly GCF_901765095.1 of Microcaecilia unicolor. Taxonomy (NCBI): domain Eukaryota; kingdom Metazoa; phylum Chordata; class Amphibia; order Gymnophiona; family Siphonopidae; genus Microcaecilia; species Microcaecilia unicolor. Next base: position 170,409,181 of record NC_044037.1, on the reverse strand, counting down.
TAAAATTCAATGCGAAGAAATGCAAAGTGATGCACTTAGGGAGTAGAAATCCAAGGGAGACGTATGTGTTAGGCGGGGAGAGTCTGATAGGCACGGACGGGGAGAGGGATCTTGGAGTGATAGTATCTGAGGATCTGAAGGCGACGAAACAGTGCGACAAGGCGGTGGCCGTAGCTAGAAGATTGCTAGGCTGTATAGAGAGAGGTGTGACCAGCAGAAAAAAGGAGGTTTTAATGCCCCTGTATAAGACGTTGGTGAGGCCCCACCTGGAGTATTGTGTTCAGTTTTGGAGGCCGTACCTTGCGAAGGATGTTAAAAAAATGGAAGCAGTGCAAAGAAAAGCTACGAGAATGGTATGGGATTTGCGTTCCAAGACGTATGAAGAGAGACTTGATGACCTGAACATGTATACCCTGGAGGAAAGGAGGAACAGGGGTGATATGATACAGACGTTCAAATATTTGAAAGGTATTAATCGGCAAACAAATCTTTTCCGGAGATGGGAAGGCGGTAAAACGAGAGGACATGAAATGAGATTGAAGGGGGGCAGACTCAGGAAAGATGTCAGGAAGTATTTTTTCACGGAGAGGGTGGTGGATGCTTGGAATGCCCTCCCGCGGGAGGTGGTGGAGATGAAAACGGTAACGGAATTCAAACATGCGTGGGATATGCATAAAGGAATCCTGTGCAGAAGGAATGGATCCTCAGAACCTTAGCTAAAATTGAGTGACAGAGCAGGTGGGGGGAAGAGGGGTTGGTGGTTGGGAGGTGTGGATAGTGGAGGGCAGACTTATACGGTCTGTGCCAGAGCCGGAGATGGGAGACGGGACTGGTGGTTGAGAGGCGGGGAATACTGCTGGGCAGACTTATACGGTCTGTGCCCTGAAAAAATCAGGTACAAATCAAGGTAAGGTATACACATATGAGTTTATCTTGGGCAGACTGGATGGACCGTGTAGGTCTTTTTCTGCTGTCATCTACTATGTTACTATCTATAAGTACACTAGATTTCAAACTGAAATCCATGTCACACGAGTTAATTTGCACATGCCTTAATGTAAAATTCTGACTAGTGTCTGTCTTGAATCATTAGTTACCCACCTTTTGTTATGAGGGGAGGAATAATCATATCCCTCAACATCTCTGCTTTGCACATTTCAGAACAAAAGGAAGCACGAGGCCACTTTTATTGGAAGAGGATCTTCCAGTGTCTTAATATTATAGTTTGGCTGCTAGTATGAAGTTTTCTGATCTTTTAGAAATCAGGTCTCTTGGTTGGAAACTTTTTTTCTCTTCCTTTACCTGTTCTGCTTGTTATTCAGTTCTGCGTATGTTTTCTCCTTTACCTGGCATATTTTAAGTGTACCTAAATTGTGAGAAGCTTCCTATAAGGCTAAAATTAAAATGTTGCACCCTTTGTTAAATGGTTTATGTTTTTCTGAAGAAATAGCTCTGTCTAAAGGAAAGATTGGTAATGCCTGTTTACTTTGGGGTCCTTTTACTAAGGTGGCTGAAAATGGCTTGCGGTAGTGTAGGCATGGGTTTTGGGCACGCGCCGATCCATTTTTCAGCGCACCTGTAAAAAAGGCCTTAAAATTTTTTTTTTTATTTTATTTATAACAATTTAATTTTACAAACACTAAAATAACTTGCCAGAAATACAGACAAAAATAATACAAGAATTATTTCAATCAGGTAATTCTATACTCTTCCTTAGACCACAAAATAGGGAGAGTGAAACAAGACACGGAGATCAATTAAACAACAGTAAACGAAGAAAATGTGGTATTAACCTGATTATCCCCAGTTATTATTTATCATCATTATTCCACATTGATTGTCTGGTTGGCTTCTTCAAACCCAGAACGGTGTATAGTTAATTTATTTCGTTGGAAACATACTTATTGTCCAATATTAGTGGAAATAATACAACTGATTTCATTTTTTCTCTTTTAAAACCAGAAATTATTTAACAATACAAACACTTCAGTCTCTAATCCTATTCCCACTGATTAAGGTAATCCCAGTTTCACAGGCTTCACTCCTTTTGAATAAATATACTAAGAGGAATTAATTCAGAGGAAAAAACTTTAGGAGTCATACCCGGAACTGTGGGAAAACAACAATCTTGTTATTAATCATCTGTAATAATATTCATTTTGTTCAAAATTTTCTGGTCTATTATCTTCAAAATCTTAACCATTTCCTACCCCTGTAGAACTTCATTTACCGTATCAATTTTTCATTCTCAAAGGATTCGATTAGATTATCCATGTGGCTCACTAATAAGATTATATCGGAAGCAAACTTATTTACTACCACCGTTAGGTCCTGGAGCGCCTTCCAGATGATATTCAATGTAACCTCCACGGGAGCCAAAAACTCCAAGCTGATAGCTCTTGAGGGTTTAGGAGTGGCACCGCCGACACGGGTTCAGCTGTAAACGACTTCCGTTTCAGCATACACTCCTAACTCACTCCTCCACTCCTTTGGACATGGTAGTTAAGTAATTCGGGAGGATGAAGTTGTTTCCAGGTCCAAGAGCGTCGACACTCCTTCGCCAGCGCTAATCAAAGGACTCACCAACCCAGTCATCTGTGGGAAGCTCGTCATGCAGTGGGTCCCACACTTGCTGCACAGGGGACAAAACACTGGCCATCGGCGGATGCCCCCGATTGTCCCCTTCCTCTCAGTTAAGGTAACTGCAATTGCAGAGAGGAAATTTCAAGTAAACCAAGACAGAACTTCAGAGGTCAGCTGGGCTGTTGAGCGTACGAGCTTCAGGTTGCCATCTTTCCACTCTCCCTAGTTGGGACACTCTTTGTCTGGTTTCTCCTCAGAGACCTGTCTGATATGGGTAACCCTTCAGCATAGCCCTCTGAGTCATTGAAACACAAAAGCCCCTCCACCACTACAAGGTGGTGTCCCTTCGGAGGGGCCTTTTTTAAATTTTTGCCGAAAATGGATGTGCGGAAAAAATCAAAATTGCCACGCGTCCATTTTGGGTCTGCAACCTTACCACCAGCCATTGACCTAGAGGTAAAGTCTCATGCGGTAACCGGGCAGTAATGACCTGTGCACGTCTGATATTTGCATCTGAAAATAAACATTTTTTCATCCGCACGTATCGGCCACATGCCAAAAATGAAATTACTGCAACAGCCACGCAGTAACCGGGCGGTATTTCCATTTTGGTGCGTGTAGACGCTTATGTGGCTTAGTAAAAGGGCCCTTTAGATTATGTTATGAATAGTCTTTTAAGATATCATGAAATCCTGGTGCCTGGTTGGTTTGCAGCTCTCCAGGACTGCAGTTTGACACCCCCGACTTAAGTGATCAATTTTCTACTTTAATCACAGTTTTGCTTTTGATAGTGTGTCCAACCAGAGTGAGATTCTTATCAAATTTATAATATCTACCATTACTTATTGTTGTCTAGTTTTCTCTTTATTGTTCTAAAAGCTACGTCTTTATTATAAAATGTTTTTCCCACATCCCCATAAAACCGCAGAACATTTTTTAAAAATCCGTTTAACAGGTCTTTTAAAATTATGTTAGCTGGTACCTTACAGTGTTAATATTTGCAGTTAGCTGGCATATCTATAGGCTTTGGTGTATTCTGTTTTAAGCTTGAGGTCTTCAAGTATCTTTTCTGTTTGTGGTCATAATCCCTGTTGTGCTGTAGAACTGACTTGATGAACGTTTTATGCTTCAAATTTAATTTATGGGTGTGCTAACAAAGTAGGCAGCTGTACAAAACAGTTGTTCGCCTATTGCTGATTATGACACAGCGGTAGATCACTGACAGGCGGACATGTCACTGTGTTGAGCTACAGATCTGAACTGCCTATGGCTGTGATCCCTTAATATATCATACTCTAAGCAGGTTGGCTTGAGGAAAATCCACAGATTGCTGCCACTCGGATACGGATATTTATTGTTCTGTATTGTCAACATTATTTTGGGGGCCCCTGTGCTCCTGCAGATGAGCTGTAATCCGAGTGACATGTTAACCTATGCTATTTTATTTATTTCCTGTCTCTTTCCTTCCCGGATAAGGTCTGAAGCAGCTAACATAGTAAATGTTTGCATGACTTAAAAATGCGGAAACACATGGGGCCTGATTTTATAACAGAATGCCTGTGAAGTCCAAAAAGGCACCCGTTTTATGAAGGCAACATTCAGTAAGTCCTGTGTGTACCTATGTGCCTTTTTCTATAGGCACCCAGAACAACCTCTGCATCAATGCTAATGCATGCATTTCCAGCTACCCTGAAGTTGGCATACAAAATGTGTGTGTGTGCATTTTAAAAAATAATAGGGCTGCACACCTGCACGATTAATTGCGATTCAAATTTTTAACCACGCAGACAAGTGTGACTACCATTTTAATCGCTAGATTAATCGCATAAAGTGTCCCCCTCGCATTTTCACCTGTGTAGTGCAAAATATAGACTGCAGATGTAAATTCTCAAAACTGACATACTGCACTTCAGTTACTAAACTGAAAATAAAATAATTTCTCTTTGTTGTCTGGTGACTATTTTTCTATCGTCTTATTCCCTCTATCTGGTTCTGTTCCTGTGTCTGCTCTGAACTCTATTTTCAGGGCCTCCTCTGTCCTAACTATTTCTTTTCTCTCCTCTTCTTCCCCTACACATCTTTCACATTCAATATTCTGCCATTTTTCTTCTCCTTATATTTGTCTTCTTTTTATCCCTTCCCTTCTCCTTCATTCACAGGCACCATTTCCTCTCTCCTTTGGTCTCTCTTCCCCTCTCCTCCGTGGGCACCATCTTCAGTCTCTCCCTCCCTCTGTGGGCACCATTTCCTCTCTTCTGTCTTTCCCTTCCTCTCTCTGGGCACCATCTCTCTTCCCTTCCCATCTATGGGCACTGTCTCTTCTGTTCCCTTCCCTTCCTCTCTATAGGCTGCATCTCATCTCATTCCTTCCTTTGCTCTCCTCTCCATTGGCACAACCTTCATTTCCCCTCCTTCTTGGGTGCTTCTACAGCTTTTTCTGTCCAGCTGCCCTGCATTCTTTCCTACCCCAGCCCCCCAAACCAGAATTTACTCTCCTGCTACACTGCTCTCTGGCTACTAATCACCCTCCCCTCCCCTGCCACCGCCGTACACCGATAGCCTTTTCTCTTCTGTCACCCCTTGTTCTCTGGCATTTCATTCCCCAGTCCGTGCAGCCCTCCAAACTTGCCTTGTACACACAGCGGCATTAAGCACATGCTGTTCCACTCCTTTGCAACCTGAACTCTCCCTCTGCAGAATCCGACTCCTGCAGCAGGAAACAGGAAGTTTCATCAGAGGAGTTGGACGTTAGGAGAGGGAGGGCTCTGGTTACAGAGAAGTGGAGCAGCATGTGCTTAATGCCGCCGTGTGTGAAAGGCAAGTCTGGAAGTTGAGGGGGGGGGGGGGAATTAGATGGCAAAAGAGAAAAGGCTGCCGGTGTACAGCAGCGGAGGTGGGTAGGCGACAACAAGCTAAAGGAGGGAGGAGCAGGGGTAAGAGAGAGCAGCATGACGCGATTAATGCGTTAAAATTAAGACAAGTTAATCATTTTAACACATTGCGAGAATCAGAAAAGCCACAGAGTCCAGAATGCAGGGGGCGAGAGAGAAAAGCCAGAGTGGAAAAACTACAGATCCCAGAATGCATTGCGGGAGGGGAGGAGGCAGGAGCATAGAGAACACAGATTTCAGACTGCCTGGAAGAATAAGAGGGATGAAGACAAACGAGTACAGGAGCCGCAGGAGAGGAAAGGAGAGGGGGTTGATTGGGAGATGGAATCAGCTGAGGAGAGGGTGGAACACCTGAGGGAGGGGGTGGAGAATGAGGGGATGGAATGGGAGGAGTTGGAGCAGGTAGGAGGAGAAGGTGTGGAAGAGGAAATGGAGGTGGGAGAGGAAGTGGCTGGAGAAGAAGAATGACTTCTAGAGGAGCCCAAAAGTATCAAGACGAGAACAATGGTCAGGAGAGATCCGGCGGGTGGTTGTCAAGAGGTAAAGTGTTGACAAATGAGGGTGGTGGATCTTTAAAAGCCTGGCTAAGCTGAACTGTTTTGAGGCCTTGCTGAAGAGGGCGGTGTTTGAAAGCTGGGCTAGCTGAACTTTGGGAAGAAAGCCTGGCTAAGCTGGGCTGTGTTTAAAGTCTAGCTAAGTTGAACTGTTTTGAGGCCTTGCTGAAGAGGGCGGGGTGGGAAAGCCTGGCTAGCCGAACTGTGTTTGAAGCCTGGCTAGCAGAACTATGTTTAAAGCCTGACTAGCCGAACTTTGTTGGAAGGCCGGGCTAGCCAAACTGTGTTTGAAGCCTGGCTAGCAGAACTGTGTTTAAAGTCTGACTAGCTGAACTTTGTTTAAAAGACTGGCAAGCTGAACTGTGTTGCACCGCCTTGCTAGCGGAACTGTGTGGCAGTAAGAGCGAACTGCACTGACGAGTGTGGAGTCGGAAGCAGACAGCACGGATAAGAGAGACAGACAATTACGCGGCCAAGAGGAGCGGCTGACAACATTAATCGCGTTAAACCGTGTTAAATGAACAGCTCTTTTATATTGTGGAACCATCATTCTGAAGGTAGTGGAACTCAGTGGCGTAGCTATGTGGGGCCATGGGAGCCTGGGCCCCCCCCCCAAATTTGCTCGGGGCCCCTGGTTTGGCTGGCGGTGGTCCCCAACCACCACTAGCTGAAGCCTTCGTCCAACGCTGGTCTCTGGTGCCGCCACATTGCCTGCCCTGTTCTCCCTTCTCCTCATGTCCAGCACGCTCCTTTCAGTGAAACTGAGCATGCAGGGTGGGGAGCGGCAGGGTGGCGAGGTGGCGGAGGGGGGGGGGTGGCAGACCAAAATGTAATCCCCACCTTGGGCTCTGGCCCTCTCCCACCTCGAGGTCTGGCTACGCCCCTGGTGGAATTTGCTGAGTTAGTGCAGAAGTTTTACCTAAAGACCGTTGTAATCATGTCCCTTTTGAATGTGCTTTATATATTTAAAAAAAAAATTATGTATTACATATAAAACACAATTATTTTACAAGAACAACTTATCTGCCAGCTACTGGAGTTAATATATATTTTTTAAGGAAGTCTAGACTGAAATAATTATTATGATTTAATTTTTTATATATACAGCTGAAGTGATTTTTGTTGATTGTCCAACATGCTTCTATCAGGTCTGATTGCAATGGTGAAGAAGGGCAAATGAGGGGTTTTCCCTCGGAATCCTTGTCAGTGCCCTCTTCAGTTGTACCTGGACTTTTGGATGCTTTTGTGACCTGTGGGGGTCTGATTTCTCCAGAGACTGGGGCTCGGGGACAGCTGGCTGCCCAGACGCCACTTCCAGAGGAAAGACTGTGGGTGGGTGCAGGCAGGCAAGAGGAGGCTTGCTGGTGCCAGGCCTGGGCCCCTCCTTGGAGGCAGAGACAGAATGTTAAGGGCGCAGGCGGGAGGGAGCAGCAGTGTAAGTGGAGGAGGGGGGAGGCGGCGTACGGTGGTCCAGTTCTGCCCCGGGCCTGGCTGTCTCTCTCTGTGGCCCTGCAATCAATTGCATGCCAATACAAATAAAAACAAGAACCCTAAACAGCTTAAAGCTACCCAGTCCATACAACGTGAAGGCAGCTGAATTCCTAGCAAGAACACAAGCGCTAATATAGTTGGGCCTGTCTGGCAGGCTAAGCAGGGGACCTAGGTGGTCAAATGTCTAGGCAACAGCTACAAGAGCACTGATGGCTGTTTAAATTATTGAGAGCCTTATGATTGGGTAAGGGAAATGTGTGAATCATACATACTATTCTAAACAAAGATGGTGGAATAGGGCTTCAGTTCTTAGGTACTTATTTTCCAACTAATAAGGGGGTCTTTGAGGGTACAAAAGTAGGTGTTTATATACCACAAATACTATAACTGGGTAACTTTTCCAGTGGAATCAAATATGTACATTTGTCTCACAGAAAATCGAGCCAAAACAGAGAGGGTCCAAAGTACACAACAAAGTACAAGTAGCCAAGAAAAAGCACTAGGTGCCTTCAAAATTGGGACACAGAGCCTTTAAATATGTAACTTGAACATCAATCTTTCTTTAGTGACCCGACACTGGCAGTGTTTCAGCATACAGTGCCTGCATCAGGAGTCAATAAGGTTAGTCCTATTTTTTTTTTTTTGTTACATTTGTACCCCGCGCTTTCCCACTCATGGCAGGCTCAATGCGGCTTACATGGGGCAATGGAGGGTTAAGTGACTTGCCCAGAGTCACAATGAGCTGCCTGTGCCTGACTGTAGAAAAGACTGCTACAAAGCTTGATGCACAAAATCAGAAATCTGTCCTCACACATCAAAATAGATTACGGTGTAGTCAGGTATGGTGCAGCAGCGAATCCAACACGGCTCCAAAAACAAACAATTCATATAGGACTAATCTTATTGATCCCTGACGCAGGTGCTGTGCGCTGAAACACAGCCCATGTTGGGTCATTAAAGAAAGATTGGTGTTCAAGTTATATGATTAAAGGATCTGTTTCTCAATTGAAGGCTCCTAGTGCTTTTGGATCTGTTTCTCAATTGAAGGCTCCTAGTGCTTTTGGATCTGTTTCTCAATTGAAGGCTCCTAGTGCTTTTGCTTCATCACTTAGGAAATCATCAGCACAGAAAAAGCACAATAACTGAGGAAAGGATACAACAGAAACAGGGGAGGGGTGAGTATCATAGGAAGCGAAGCGTGTTTGGTGTTTGTTAGATAAACATCTATTTTCTTCATTTATCAACTTAGAATGTTTTACTGGTGTTTATCAGTTTAAATCTAAAATTAGAAGCCCAAAGTATAAAAGAGGAAGATAATTTTTTTTAAGTCTGTCCTAGAAGCTGTGCCAGTGAAGGCTAGCCAGCTCAAGTCCTGTTTGAAGAACTCATGATTTTACTTCTAACATCACCCTTTGGGAGATGCAATATAAAAAGCTTATGCAATTACACATATCTCCACATCAGGCCTACAAAGCCAAGTTGCATCTGGATGACAATTGTTTAAAATGTTCTATGGGGAATGCAACATTGGGCCATATTTATTTATTGCCCGATTGTGATTTATTAACCACCTTTATGAAGATATTCACCCAAGGCGGTGTACAGCAGGTACAGTTTAACATAAACCTTACAATGTTAGCATAACAGTAAAACAGCCAAGAATGAACATAAATACAATAAATGAGCTAAACTTGAAAACAGTACATTGAAACCTAATAATAGAACTACCATGAAACAGGATCAAAAATATTCACATTTAACAGCACTGGAATTCAAATACCAGAGATATAACACAATGTTAGCATAATACTGTTTTGGTCTCAGGTGCAGCTCTTTTGGTCCAGAATACTGGATACTTACCCCACTTGGGTTCTTTGTTGTTTTTGTGGTGGTCCACTCCTGCCCTCAGGGATTTAAAGGTTTTCTTAAGCGAACTATGCACATAGGCAGTGGTTCCCAAACCAGGTCCTGGAGGCACCTCAGCCAGTCAGGTTTTCAGGATATCCAAAATGAATATTCATGAGAGAGATTTGCACACCAAGGATGCAGTGAATGCCAATCTCTCTCCTGAATATTGATTGTGGACATCCTGCAAACCTGACTGGCTGGGGTGCCTCTAGGACCAGGTTTGGGAACCACTGCACTTGGGGAAGAAATGTATTCTCTTGTGCTGGCTCTTGGCCACCCCTTCCACACCTGTACACTGGCATTCAGAGAATTCAGCTTTTGATGATGGAGAAACTGCAGGTTGGCAAATTGGACTCAGTGCCAGGACAAACGTTTATCCACATTTGGGGGCTTTTTTGGACTCCCTTGTCTCCTTTGGCTTACAGTAGTGTGTTAAACACATGATTTCCATATTTGTTTGTATGATAATGAGAACAGACAGGTGGTGAGGGTGGGGGGAGGAGGTGAGTTAAGGGTTTAAGTTTTGATATGGGAACAGCGCGGAATGACTGGGGGGGGGGGGGCAAAAAAAAGTCTGTCCTAGAAAAGAAAATCATCATACGGGTAGTCATACCAGTTGGCAACTGGGATGTATCCTTGTCGGCATGGACAGCATAAGCGAGTAGAATATTAAACTCCTTTTATTACAGTTATTATGCTATAAGAAATGGTTATTCTCTTGGTAACTTCTGCCTATTGAAAGATTCTCTTTAATAAAGGTCTAGAGACTAGATAGGTGTTCACTGAAATTACTTAAATTGTGTGCCCATTAGGGAAAGAGAAAGCACTTCTATGCCTTATATAAGCCACTTGGGTTGTACCACAGAAAGCTGGTATATCAAAAGTCTAACAAATATGTTAAATAGAAGCTTGAAAAACAAGTAGCAAAATGCCTATTCATCTGAAATTGCCTAAATGAACAGAGACTACTTACACAAAGGTGTATGGCTATCACAAGAAATGCTAACATTCCCTTTCTTTTTCATTGTTGGAAAGAATCGTTTGTAAAACCTTACTGCTTTCTCAAGTCTAGTGTGAGTACAGTGATGAGTAAAGGGGGATATGACAGACAGATTTTAATACCTCCAAGGCATAAACGCACAGGAGGCAAGCCTCTTTCAATTGAAAGGAAGCTCTGGAACAAGGTAGCACAGGATGAAGGTGAAAGGGAATGAGCAATCTAAGGAAAGACTTCTTTATGAAAAGGGTGGTGTTACTTGGAACAACCTCCAAGTGGAGGTGGTCAAGATGAAAACTATCTGCATTCTAGAAATCATGGGGCAAGCATATTGGATCTCTAGGGGAGAGAAAGAGATAGGACATTGTGGAAGGGCAGACAGGATAGGCCATATGGCCTATACCAGCCATCATTTTCCATGTTTGTTTCTATCAGGAGCGTAGCCAGATGGGGCCATGGGAGCATGGGCTCCCACAGATTTAGCCCTGGCCCCCTCTACTTTTGACCCCCCTCCCCCCCCTCCCGCCACCAGGTATCTTTGCTGGTGGGGGTCCCCAACCTTGCCCCTTCCCCTGTAGATGTCCCCTCTTTGTAGAGCAAGATCTCCTACACTTCCATAGGCCTCACCTGTTCCAATCCCTGGTGATCTAGAGGTTTTGAAGCAGTAGTGATCCCCAGTCACTCCTACCCCTGACATCGCCAGGCTCAAAACAGAGCCAGTGATACACAGAGGTAGTCTTGTGGTACTGTACTACTGTTATAAGTCAAGCTGCCATTAGGGCCTACCACTAGAGGCTGCCAGCATTAATTTGAGCCCAGAGCTGGCAAGAGCAACTGGGGATCACTCCTGCTCTGGAACCTCCTAGCCAAGGATTAGGGCAGGTAGGCCGGGGGGGGGGGGGGGAGGAGCAGTGCTTCCAGGGAGGATGAACACAACAAGCTGCGAGAGATGAACAAGGGGAGGAATACCAGAGGAAACTGAAAGAAGCCAAGAGAGAGATACGTCTGGCGAAAGCGCGAGCGGAAGAACAAATGGCTAGAAATGTAAGGAGGGGTGACAAAACTTTCTTCAGGTATATTAGTGAAAGGAGGAAGACTAAAAAGGGAATTGCAAGACTGAAAGATGCTGAGAACTGATATATAGATAATGATGACGAAAAAGCTAATTTGCTAAATAGATACTTTTGTTCTGTTTTCACAGAAGAAAATCCTGGAGCTGGACCGTGATGGACTGGCAAAAGTACATGTGAGAATGGAGTAGATATAGCACCGTTCACAGAAGAGAGTGTGTATGAACAACTTAAAAATCTAAAGGTGGACAAAGCAATGGGACCGGATGGGATCCACCCCAGGACATCGAGGGAGCTCAGAGAGGTTCTGGCGGGTCCTCTTAAAGATTTGTTTAATAAATCCTTGGAGACGGGACAGGTTCCATGGGATTGGAGAACGGCGGAGGTGGTCCCTCTTCACAAAAGTGGTGATAGGGAAGAAGCTGGAAACTACAGGCTGGTAAGCCTTGCTTCGATTATTGGAAAAGTAATGGAAGCCATGCTGAAGGAAAGGATAGTGAATTTCCTGGAAGCAAATAAGTTGCAAGACCCGAGACAAAATGGTTTTACCAAAGGGAAATTGTGCCAAACAAATCTCATTGAATTCTTTGACTGGGTGACCGGAGAATTAAATCAAGGACGTGCTATGGACGTAATCTACTTAGATTTCAGCAAAGCTAGAAGGGCTGAAGATAGGACCCAAAGTGGTGAACTGGATTACGAACTGATTGACGGGCAGACACCAGAGGGTGGTGGTGAATGGAGTTCGCTCGAAGGAGGGAAAGGTGAGTAGTGGAGTGCCTCAGGGATCGGTGCTGGGGCCAATTCTGTTCAATATAATTGTGAGTGATATTGCCGAAGGCTTACAAGGTAAAGTTTGCCTTTTTGCGGATGACACTAAGATTTGCAACAGAGTGGACACCCCGGAGGGAGTGGAAAGCATGAAAAAAAGATCTGCGGAAGCTAGAAGAATGGTCTAACGTTTGGCAATTAAAATTCAATGCGAAGAAATGCAAAGTGATGCACTTAGGGAGTAGAAATCCACAGGAGACGTATGTGTTAGGCGGGGAGAGTCTGATAGGTACGGACGGGGAGAGGGATCTTGGGGTGATAGTATCTGAGGACCTGAAGGCGACGAAACAGTGTGAGAAGGCGGTGGCCGTAGCGAGAAGATTGCTAGGCTGTATAGAGAGAGGTGTGACCAGCAGAAGAAAAGAGGTTTTAATACCCCTGTATAAGACGTTGGTGAGGCCCCACCTGGAGTATTGTGTTCAGTTTTGGAGGCCGTATCTTGCTAAGGATGTAAAAAGAATTGAAGCGGTGCAAAGAAAAGCTACGAGGATGGTATGGGATTTACGTTACAAGACGTATGAGGAGAGACTTGCTGACCTGGACATGTATACCCTGGAGGAAAGGAGAAACAGGGGTGATATGATACAGACGTTCAAATATTTGAAAGGTATTAATCCGCAAACGAACCTTTTCCGGAGATGGGAAGGCGGTAGAACGAGAGGGCATGAAATGAGATTGAAGGGGGGCAGACTTAAGAAAAATGTCAGGAAGTATTTTTTCACGGAGAGGGTGGTGGATGCTTGGAATGCCCTCCCGCGGGAGGTGGTGGAGAGGAAAACGGTAACGGAATTCAAACATGCGTGGGATATGCATAAAGGAATCCTCCTCAGAAGGAAGGGATCCCCAGAAGCTTAGCCGGCGGTGGGAGGCAGGGCTGGTGGTTGGGAGGTGGGGATAGTGCTGGGCAGACTTATACAGTCTGTGCCAGAGCTGGTGGTGGGAGGCGGGACGGGTGGTTGGGAGGTGGGGATAGTGCTGGGCAGACTTATACAGTCTGTGCCAGAGCTGGTGGTGGGAGGCGGGACGGGTGGTTGGGAGGTGGGGATAGTGTTGGGCAGACTTATACGGTCTGTGCCCTGAAAAAGACAGGTACAAATCAAGGTAAGGTATGCACAAAAAATGACACGTGAGTTTATCTTGTTGAGCAGACTGGGTGGACTGTGCAGGCCTTTTTCTGCCGTCATCTACTATGTTACTATGTTAGATCCTTGGGGTAAACTAAAGAAACTGTACATACCACATCTTCGTAACAACCTCCTCACTGTCCTAAATTAGGCCACTTCCAATTCAAACTAAGAAAATGAAGATATAAATCAAAAATTAACTTACATTTATGACCAGTTTAATCGTTTTTCCCTTGTCAGCACCTTTTCTGTAATTAACGGGGTTGAATCAGAGCACTGCCACATATCTAAGGGAGGAATTCATCAAGCAGCATTAGGGTATTCACGCATACTAAGAAGCCCACAGGTACAAAATGGGCTTCTTAGCATTTCGAGCTTGTCAATTCCCTTAAAGCACATTAAAGCCCTAGTGCTGCTTGATGAATTCCCCCCTAAATCTTATATAATTTCTCTTCATCTCCATTTTCTCTCCCTTCCCCAGTCCACTCTTTCCAACATATTTAGCCTAACTTTCTAGACAATTTTCTCTCCATCTCATTGGTTTTCTTTTGTCCTAATTTATATGCAATTATTGTCTTTACTGAAATAGCCACCAGCAACCCAATCATTACAAAAAGATCTTCCATTTTTTCATACTAGAATAGCCACAAATGGCAATTATGATAGGATGACTTGAGTATTTTGAGAACATACAGTGCTTTGTGCAACTGTCTCAGTAGGGCTGCAGAAATGTGTTCATTTTTAAAAGCTATTTACAACCATTTCATTCTACACAGGTCTCTATATCTCACAATGTGCTTTCAAGATTCTAAAAGAAGAATCCATTTTTTATCCATTGCTCAGAGGATGAGTGAGTGAGACGTTGTGAAGCCAGACTAACTTTTCACTTCCAGAGAGAAATACCAATGGTGGTGATTTCTCTCATCAAAATTCTTGAACATAATTCTTAGGAAACATGCAAGATTTTTTGATCTAGTAAGTAATCATTCTAATGGTTGTATTTGCAGTAGAGTATTTTTTACCTGGATCATTTAGGATAATGGATTTTCCTCACATATGTTAAGAAAAAAAAAGCAGAAAGAACAAAAAAATAAGTATAAATATTTTTTTAAAAAGTTATGGGACGCTACATGTATAAGATGCCTAAAACGTAAGCCAAGGACTGGTCCACATATAAGAAAGTCACTCATTGGATGGTGTGACTACATGGAAAACTGGATAGAGCAAGTAAATATTATGACTTCAAATATGGTAGCCAAAGAATCAAGATGAGGTAGCTGCTACCATATACTTTTACACATCTTTATGGCAGGAAAACCCTTAAACTGTCATTTATTAAAGATGGGGACCATCCACCATAATCACTTCATAGCAGCAGGAGCTATAGTTTTTTCATTTTGTATCACTGCATAATCATAATGGCTACATTACCACAACTCAAGACAGCCATCCTGTGAGTTGGCATGATGGTCACTTGGTAAGGATGACTTATAGGCATCAACCACAAACTTCTCAGCAGGAGGTGAACAGCAAAAGCAGCCAACTTTTATGCAAAGCAACATGAAAATTAGGTGCTGGAAACTTCTTCCAAGGACATGATAGACAGCCAAACATTGTGCCATGCTTGCTTCAGAATTTGAGTATCGCAGTAATTTTGATTCACTAGTTGAATACGGGAGGCACAGTTCAGTGAGAAGAAAGTAGAAAAGCATCAGTTACATGATTACTAGAGGTCTGCTAAAACAGAGGTTCTCAACCCAATCCCCCATACACACCTTCCCAATCTGGTTTTCAAGATATCCACAATGAAATGCATGAATACATATGCCTGCACCCAGTGCCGTAGCAAGGGCTAATGACAACCGTGGCGGGTCGCCGCTGCGCACCCCCCTCCCCAGGGTGCAGCACGGCGCGACCCCCCCGCTCTGTGGCGCACCCCCCTCCGGACCGCATTCTTACCTGCGGGAGGGCCGATCCGCCCCGAGTGCACGTCGCTCGGAGCTGCGTCGACTCCGCTGGTTCCCTGCTCTCTCTGCCCTGGAACAAGAAGTAACCTGTTCCGGGGCAGAGGGAGCAGGGAACCAGCGGGGCCGGCACCCCCCGAGCGCGTGCACCCGGGGCGGACCGCCCCTCCCGCCCCCCCCCCCTTCCTACGCCACTGCCTGCACCACCTCCGTTGTATGCAAAACTCTCTCATGGTATGTCCTAAAAACCTGACTGGCTAGGTGTGTCCTGAGGATTGGGTTGAGAACCCCTGTACTAAACAGATCATCACAGGGTTCGACAAATCCCGGGCACCAGATCCCCATGACCCTAAGATTTCATGCCCTCCTCAGTTTTGTGATTTTTTTGTTTTTTTGTTCAGGTGATCCACTGCTGCTGCCAGAAAAACAAGCCTTCCTCTGTATCACATGGCTTAGCTCACGTTTGAGCCACACAGTGCAGAACTTCTGCCACTCTGGCCACTTAAGTCACATGATATTTGAGACCGTAATACCAGCTCAGGAGTTCTCACACTGTGCAACTGAAACTTTAAGCGAGCCACCCTGTGCAGAGGAAGATTTGATTTTGTGACAGCGGTGGCACAGCAGCAATGGCTAAGGCAAAAGCTACAGAACTGGAACAGCAAGTCAGGAAGCATACATGAGAAGAAGGAACAAGAAGCAAAAAGAAGGTAAGACAAAAACTAAGGGACAGAAAAAAAAAAAGATATTAGAGGAAGAAAGAACAAAATTGGAAAGATTAGAAACATTAAAAAGGTAAGGGAACTTGGTGGGGGGGGGGGGGGAGAAAAAAATGGATCACATACAAGGAAGATACAAGAAAAGAGAGAAGTAATTCCTACTGGTCTTGGCTCTTGCTTGCTAAGAGTGGGGGGGGGGGGGGGGGGGGGGGAATGGGGAAGAACTAGAAGGATTGAGTGTACAGGATTCAAGGAAGGGAAATTAACAGGTATGAATAAGTTTCACCTTCCTTTTCATCCTGCTAGACCAGTCCAGACCAATCAAATGTACAAAGCAACACCTTACTGGGAGGGGGAAGACAAGGTCCCCTGAATCGCCCCCTAGCTAAAATATCAATCTTACAGTGTTTTACAACGAGGGATGCAAAGACAGCTAAGTCGCCACTCTGTATATGCCCACAGGTGAAAACGTCCAGGCCTCTGCCCAAGTTGCCTGCACTTGCATAGAAAATGCAAAGTCCCACTGGAACAGCTTTATAATGAAGGATACATGCTGCCTTCATCACCGCCTTAATCCAACACATTATGGAAGCCTTGGAAGCAGCCTATCCTTTACATAAAACCTGAAATAAAGCAAAGAGCCTGCCAGATTTCTGAAAGGACTTTGTAGCCTGCAGGACCTGCATGGTGCAGGTACCACAGAAGCATCCTGCAGACATCCAACTTATGGAGTTTCCACACAGAATCCGAATCTCCCATTCCTGAAAACGCAAGGAACGACTACCAGACTGACATAAAAGGAGGACATATCTTTCAGTATGAACAATGGGACTATTCAAAAGACAGACAGAATCAGCCATAAAGAGCAAATAACACTCCCTACAGTACAGGGCCTGCAAATCAGACACTTGTCTGGCTAAGCAATAGCAACAAGAAAAGCTGCCTTTAGGGTTAGGTCCTTCAATGAAGCCTGTTTCAAAGGCTCAAAGAGGCCCCAACCAGGACAGCCCATGAACCTTGGTCCCAATCAGGAAGAAGCTGCCACCGGGTCCTCCAGGAGTTTAAAGCCAAACCCTGCACTAAATCCTTTTGAAAAAAAGGCCAGAATTAAGGACAAATCCGCTCACCAATGGAAAATATGTGCTTAGCACACCATTGCTCGAAGAGCCACCAGACTGAGGACAAATCCACTCACTAATGGAAAATAATGTGCTTGGCAAACCACTGCTCGAAGACCTACCAGTTCCAGACATACAGCAGGGACTTGTCTACAGGCCTTAGTGTGACAATGACCATGGCTGAGTAACTCTTGTTCCTCACTGATGCTTACACAAGTACATAAGTAATGTCACACTGGGAAAAGAGCAAGGGTCCATCGAGCCCAGCATCCTGTCCACGACAGCGGCCAATCCAGGCCAAGGGCACCTGGCGAGCTTCCCAAACGTACAAACATTCTATACATGTTATTCCTGGAATTGTGGATTTTTCCCAAGTCCATTTAGTAGCGGTTTATGGACTTGTCCTTTAGGAAACCATCTAACCCCCTTTTAAACTCCACCACGTTCTCCTTCTTAAAGGCAATGTCATAATCCAGAAGGGATCTGGGTCTTCTCCATAGGGACTGGACCCTGCCTTAGACACCCATATCTCTATGGGAGAGGTAGCAGAAGTCCTGCCAACAGGCGAGTCAGATCTGGGTACCATGGCAACAGGGCCAAAAGGATCAGAAGAAATGGATGCCTGGCTCAGGGTTGCCAGGTGGAAAATTTTTTTCCCACCCAAACGAGCCCAAATCCAGCACAAAACCCGCCCAAAGTCAAACCCCGCCCCTGACACCCCCACCCCCGCGTCATCACCCCGCCCCTGCCGTCATCAACCCCGCCCCGCCATCGGCCCCGCCTCCCACGTCATCGGCCCCGCCCAGAATGTCAATAACCCCGCCCAAAACGTCACTAACCCCGCCCCCCGCGGCAAAAAAAAAAACGCTTAAAAAACCGCCCAAAAGACCCCAAACAAGCCCAAAAAACCGCAACCCGCCACGGGCAAAATTTCCTGCGGCGGGTCGCGTAAAACCGCCCAATTGGGCGGTAAAACCGCCCACCTGGCAACACTGGCCTGGCTGCTCCACAGGAGGACCCAGCCAATGAGGGGCCAGGGTGAAAACATGTAGAGAGGCTCCTGTTGTGGCCAGAGTTAGCTCCAGAGTTTATGGATTAGCTCCTAGAGTGAAACAAAATAATTTGTCAAGGCTTAAGGTAACATATCTCTTCATTTTCACACCTGGGTTTTTCTATTGAGAAAGCTAGTTAATTGCAGGCTTGCTCCTGGAATCAATTTTCCAAAGTGTGGTACTTAAAAGGTCTTTGTGCCATTTATCTGCCATCCTCACCACTGTCAAAAACCGGAAAGAGCGAGAAGCACAGATGCTGATCTATTTAGAGCCAATGCAGACACAGCAGTTTGTAAGAAAAGCAGAAGGAGGTGGGCACTGGGTATTGTCAGTGCAGAAAAAAAATTTCAGATAACAGATGTATTTCCAGACAATGGACCAGGGCCCAGAGACTGCATTTCTTTTTCTGGATAATGGGAGTTTATGATTAACCAGTTGTTTTTTTTTTTTTATTTAATATGGTCTGCTATAATGCTATTTTTACAATTTTGAAATATGATAGTTAAATATGATAATGAAAGTGCCTAGAATAAAATTTATACCACACACCACCATCCATTCATACTGATTTAACCATAAAAACTTTAGAGTGTTTTTTGATAAGAATTTTTGGCAGGATTACAAGTGCCGTAGCAAGGGTGCAGCACGGCGCCCCCCCCCCCCCCCCCGGACCGCATTCTTACCTGCGGGAGGGCCGATCCGCCCCGAGTGCACGTCACTCGGAGCTGCGTCGGCCCCGCTGGTTCCCTGCTCTCTCTGCCCTGGAACAGGAAGTAACCTGTTCCGGGGCAGAGAGAGCAGGGAACCAGTGGGGCCGGCACCCCCGAGCGCGTGCACCCGGGGCGGACCGCCCCTCCCATCCTACGCCACTGAGGATTACAGACCTCAGTGCGGTTTCATAGTGCAGATTGTGATGTGTGTCTTTACATCTGATATATGCATATTTGGATTTAAATTTGGACTCCTAATGCAGGCAATATATTCAAAACAAGGCATGTGTCAAGTCCCTTAAGCAGTAAAGTGTTTTCCTATGTATATATGTAAGCAGTTGTTAATAAAGGACCCTTTTCGAAGATACGTCTGGTTGCACATGGGTTCTTTGGTCATCTCCACTGTTCTGTTGCTGCGCTTTGAGTTATGGTGACTGGTCCCTCTTCTTTTTTCCCTTTGCAGAGGGAATATCACATGTTGGAATGCAGATATAACAGAACTTGGTATACACCTGACATGGCAGGTGTCTGTGCTCTAAGTGCTCTGAATTAGGGATACAAACATATATGATTCCCAAACAAGGAATGGCAGACAGGAAGGAGGCCATAGAAGTATAAAAGTGCAATATTTCTGATTAGCCAGCAGATAGCAGCACCACCTGTTACATCAATCATCTCCTGACCAGTTAAGGTGTTTATTGTTCCTTAAGGGGCCCTTTCAGAAAGCTGCGGAAAAAGGGGCCTTGCGCTAGTGGCGACAGCTGTTCCATGTGCCAGGGCCTCTTACCGCAGTGGGTAAAAATAGCCAAAAATGAAACGGCCATGCGGTATGTTCGTACTTTGGGGGGGGAGCACTTACCGCCACCCTTTGAACGGGCAGCATGCAACAGGTAACCCCCTGCGGAAATATTTTTAAATATTTCCCCTAGTACTGGAAATGCACTGCATTGGGCCAGTGGTAGTTCCAGGTTGCTGCATGGCAACCTTTTAGTAAAAAGGCCCCCAAGTCTAGGGCAATGGAAGGGAAAAGACAAAGAACATCCCCCTGCTGCTGCTCCTAGAGAGGAATATAAAGGGAAAGGACAGTCTCCCAACTGGAGCAGAACTGGGAGAGATGGTACTTAATTCTGGGTTATGTTGAAAAATGCAAAAAAAAAAAAAAAAGAGTAAGAGTGAGAGCACAAAAAACAATGGAGAGAGCCTAGGAAGAGTGAAAGGACAACCATACATCCAACTCTCTTCAAATGATGTGAGTACAAACACAGAGAAGTGAAAATATGGGAGAGGGGGAAGGAGAGTTGAGCCCATTTCATGCCCACATATGATCAGTTTATGCAGAGACAGAATTCATGAGGAACTGAAAACAGAACCATACTGCTCTATTTCTGTATTTCCTTGAGGTCCATAACATTTCTATGTCTAGATTCTAAATGGTGGGTTTTAATCATTTAAAGAACTGAAAAGTTAAAAATGTCTAATTCCCAACCTCCTCCTTACTTCTGCTCTTGTGAGGGGTGGCCACATCGCCTTTCTCCAGTCCTCTGAGTTCACTCCAGCCTCTAACGAAGCACTAAAGAGGTCAGACAGTGGAGCTACCAGGACTTTTCCTTGAGTACTATTGGATGTATTTCATCAGGCCCCTTCGCATTGTCTACTTTTAGTTTAGCTAGTCCCAGTCTACCATACATTCAACCCCATTTGCGTTTCTTTTCTGCAGTCCTTTCCCCAGCCTTTCATCCATGAACACAGAACAGAAACAATTGTTAAGCAGTTCAGCTTTAACCTTATCAGCTTCTACATATTCTTCCCCCTCAGCTTTGAGCCTCACAATGCTATTATGACACTTCCTCCTGTCACTTACATATCTGAGGAAACAAGTCAAGCGGAAGATATCCAGAAGGACCAGACTGAAATCGCAGATGTTGAAAGTCAAAATGATTTATTGGGACCCTACATGGTCCGTGTTTCGGCCAAAAAGGCCTTCCTCAGGGGTCTAAAACAAAAATTATATATATAACATAAGTATGATAAAAACATATAAAAGCATGTTTTTCGGACTTGCATATCTGAAAAAGGTCTTGTCCCTTCGCTTTCCTAACAACTTTTCCGGCTTCCCTAAGCTTTTCAAGGTATTTTTGTCTGTCACCCTCTTTCTGAGTCATTTTGTAACGTGAGAAGGCTAACTTTTACTTCTTGCCCTTACCTTTTCAGCTACCACGTTTGAAAATCATAGCAGCCTTCTTTTTTCTCTTACTTTTATGTAACTTTTTAACACAAAGGCTCGTCACCTTTAAATTAGCTTCTTTCAAGTTTTGCCCACTGCTGTTCTACTTCCTTCAGCTGCTCCCATCCAACCAACTCTTCCTTGAGAAGTTCCCCCATCTCAGCAAAGTAGATTGCAGACATAGCAAACACAAACCTTGGGAAAGGAGGAAGTCACAGCTATGTCCACTAGTGTGTGTGTGTGTGGGGGGGGGGGGGGTTGCAAACAGGGTAGTTGTCTTGGGCTTCCATGTTAGAGGGGGTCCCAAGCCTATGTAACTCTGAAGGAGATATGGCCCTGGTCATAGCCCATCACACTATGGTGAAACCTAGTGAATGGATTTATGGCAAATTACTGCAGACTACTGGAATTAACCCTGAATGGATTTAGGGCAATTGACTGCAGACTACTGGAATTAACCCTGATGCAAGGACTGTCACTACAATGACTGGCACAAACAGAGGGGCATAAAAAATGGAGGTGGGATGGAACTGAAATCCCCTAGTGCAGGGGTGGGCAATCTTTCCACACAGAGGGACACGAACATCAGCACTATCCCTAAGGGGCTGCACATATAAACTTTCCTCCTCCTCCCAATAAAATCCTCCCCATATAAAATTATTTCACTCACATATATTCCTCTTCCTTTATCTTCTTCCCCATTTCCCTTCCCATTTGTCTCCTCTTTCTCCTTCCTACTCCCCCCTTCCATCCACCTATCTGACAATCCATGCACCGTAGTTCCCCTCTTTCGTCCCCGCCTGACAATCCATGTGCTGCGGTTCCCCTCTCTTCCCCTCCTCCCCCAATCCCAACATCACCCTCACTCACCGGAACAGTGGCGTTCCTAGGGGGGGGGGGTGGTGGGTGCGGTCCGCCCTGGGTGCACGCCGCTGGGGGGGGGGGGGCCGTGCGCCTGTCCGCTACGTTCGTTCCATGCTCCCTCTGCCCCGGAACAGGTTATTTCCTATTCCGGGGCAGAGGGAGCATGGAAACGAACGAAGCGGACAGGCGTGCACCCGAGGGGGGGGGGGGCGCATCAGCGATCCGGGTGTCAGCCCCCCTAGGAACGCCACTGCACCGGAAGCACATCTCCCCTTTCCTGCAGGGCTGAAGAAAAGTACCTGGCTGAGATTGATCAGCGACAGCAATTATCTTCAGCACACAGAGGAACCCTGGTGCCACGTGCGTGAAGGCCTTACTTGTACCACCCCCTCTGATATATTCTGTGCACATTTGGGTCAGTGTGGCGCAGGACCAGCATAGCAGGGTCTTTGGTCATGTGGCACCAAGGTTCCGCTGCACCAAAGTTAATATCGTCGGAATAGTGTTGAGCTGGATAATTTCCTTCGGTCCCACCAGGACCGGAAGGTCTGCTTGCAGGCCGCATAAAATTTGTCGTTGGGCTGCAGATTGCCCACCCCTGCCCTAGCGTTTGTGAAGGTTCAAGGTGAGAGAGAGAGAGAGAGAGAATTATTTATTCTCCAGGGTAATCATCAGCTCATGCAGCAGGAAACAATACTACTACTAATTTCTATAGCACTACAAGGCATACACAGCGCTGTACACTACTACTACTTATACACCATACACAAAAGACAGTCCCCAATTAGTACCAATTAAAAATGCTACTTTTAAACAGAAAAGCTCTTATTTTCTCTTTTAATATTATCTCTTGTATCTGTGGACTGGAAACAATTTACAAAAACAAAAAATTAGAATTGTGTTATAAAGAGAAATCATAAAACCGACACCCCCCTCCCCAAACTACAAAGACTAAAAACAAAGCGTCTACTGCCTTCCATTTTCTATTCTACCTTGAGCAGTGCTTTATAAACAGAAGGTGGTTTATACGTCGTTAAATTACAAATTAATAATAATTAACTTTTGTTTTAGGCCTCAGGTAGTTTGACAGTTTCCAGATACCTTATTAGAGAAATATTTTTCCATACAACTTCTAGAGAAATGAGACAAGAGGACAGTCATCTCATTTTCCTAAAGTTCCTATGTCATCACACAGCATAAGGCTAGAGAGGACTAGATGAATACCAAGCTCAAACAGAGAAGAAAATTGTTTTGGAGCTTGAAATCTTGGAATGGGATGTCTATAGGTACATCTTCAATGCTTTTATATGCTTTACAATTGATTTCATAATGTTTTTGGGGCACACATTAAATCTCTTTCAACCTAATCTCCAAGATTTGGAATTTTTTCTAAAAACATGAAGTGACAGGAAGACAGATACATAAACCGACAGCTTAGAGGTGGTTCCTGAAATGTTAACCTAGGTTAAAAATTTGAGGGTTGGACAATAAAGGTAGTGGTAAAGGAAGCTCATAATCAAGGAAAGGGGAATTATCAGTTCAGTGCCAACATCATCCTCTTTGTTCAATATTTTCATGCATGATGTTGCAGGAGGATTTATAATGAAAGTTTTTTTTGGAGGTTTGTTTGTCACAGATATTAAATATCTGCAAAACAACAAACAAAGTGATCACCCCAGGTGAAGCAGAAAGTAATGACCTATAAAAAAAAACTTGAGGATCCCCTTGAAACACTTAAGGGCACCTCACGAAGAGGATGAAGGTTAGGCTAGGATTAGGTCCCAAGAGGGGACCTGTGCAGGGCTTGCTTAACCACCTGGGTCAAGCTCTGGAGCCACTAGGGACCCCCAGGTACCTCACCGGCACCCCTCCTGCTAGGGGACTCGGGGAGAACAGGAATGAAAAAGCCCATCACATGACTAGGGAATTTTTTTCTGTCTCTGATTGAATTGAAACAGAAGAGGTTTTTAACTGCCAATTTGTACTGGCAGGAACAGTGTGTGAGAGCAATGTATCCATTTTAGTTGAAAGGGGGAAGGGAAAAGTACATGTAAAATGCTCACCGAGAGAAAGGCAAACAGGGGCCACATTTACAAACTATAAAAATAATCCATTACCCCTGCTGGCTCTGAAGGTCCCATAGCATGTGCTGTCAGCATACCCCTCCCTCCCCATGGCAAACGTGCACTGGCCTGCCTGACTGCACCAGTCTACCTTGGCCCGGGGCTCCAACATCTATGCTAGCCCAGCCCCCTGGGTGTACCTAGAGGGAAGTGCCCCACTTAGTACTTTGCAATAGCATTTGCCAATGACAAAGGGCATGAAGCTAGCCAGGCCAATTGAATTATTATTTCATTTATTTATTTTTGTATATGTGCTGCTGATGTGAGCAGGGTGAACAGACAAGAGGGGTGGGGGAATGGGAACCCGAACACTCGAACAAGGCCCTTCAGGACCGAGCCAAAACCTCACACAGTGGCAATGAGAAGTGTGACTAGGGGCTGCAGAGCCAAGCTCCGAGTTCAACCAGATACGGTCCTGAGACTATGACCTGGGAATGGCCATTAGGCTCGACCAAGCTGTGCGGTCACAGCCAGCAATGTTGCGAGATAGGCCATGGTGAGGAGCACTGTGAGCACAACTTACCACCTGCTGAAGGTACAGAAAAATACTGGCTTGTTCCAGGGAGCAACTCTGCTTATGCTGGTGATGTCACTGGCAAAATTCAGATGGGGAGGAGAGAGGAATGATTAGTAAAGGATAGGAAGGATAGGAAGGAAAGGATGGGAATTAGCACCACTGACAGGCATATTAGGCAGTGTAGTGAGCAGAAAAGTTCTCAGAGTAACCAAAGGAAAGGAGGTACAAGGGTTGGAGATAGGCGCCCGGGTGTGACTACTTTCACTTCTAATGCATATTGAGTCCTGCTATGCAACTGAATATATGGGGGAGCAGATAGTTAAAGCGAATGCTACATACCTGTAGAAGGTATTCTCCGAGGACAGCAGGCTGATTGTTCTCACTGATGGGTGACGTCCACGGCAGCCCCTCCAATCGGAATCTTCACTAGCAAAGGCCTTTGCTAGTCCTCGCGCGCCCATGCGCACCGAGCATGCGCGGCCGTCTTCCTGCCCGAAACCAGCTCGTGCCGGCCAGTCTCATATGTAGCAAGACAAAGAGAAGGGAAGACACAACTCCAAAGGGGAGGCGGGCGGGTTTGTGAGAACAATCAGCCTGCTGTCCTCGGAGAATACCTTCTACAGGTATGTAGCATTCGCTTTCTCCGAGGACAAGCAGGCTGCTTGTTCTCACTGATGGGGTATCCCTAGCCCCCAGGCTCACTCAAAACAACAACCATGGTCAATTGGGACTCGCAACGGCGAGGACATAACTGAGATTGACCTAACAATTTATCCAACTAACTGAGAGTGCAGCCTGGAACAGAATAAACATGGGCCTAGGGGGGTGGAGTTGGAATCTAAACCCCGAACAGATTCTGAAGCACTGACTGCCCGAACCGACTGTCGCGTCGGGTATCCTGCTGCAGGCAGTAATGAGATGTGAATGTGTGGACAGATAACCACGTCGCAGCTTTGCAAATCTCTTCAATAGTGGCTGACTTCAAGTGGGCTACCGACGCTGCCATGGCTCTAACATTATGAGCCATGACATGACCCTCAAGAGCCAGCCCAGCCTGGGCGTAAGTGAAGGAAATGCAATCTGCTAGCCAATTGGATATGGTGCGTTTCCCCACAGCCACTCCCCTCCTGTTGGGATCAAAAGAAACAAACAATTGGGCGGACTGTCTGTTGGGCTGTGTCCGCTCCAGATAGAAGGCCAATGCTCTCTTCAGTCCAATGTGTGCAGCTGACGTTCAGCAGGGCAGGAATGAGGACGGGGAAAGAATGTTGGCAAGACAATTGACTGGTTCAGATGGAACTCCGACACAACCTTTGGCAAGAACTTAGAGTGAGTGCGGAGGACTACTCTGTTATGATGAAATTTGGTGTAAGGGGCCTGGGCTACCAGGGCCTGCAGCTCACTGACTCTACGAGCTGAAGTAACTGCCAGCAAGAAAATGACCTTCCAGGTCAAGTACTTCAGATGGCAGGAGTTCAGTGGCTCAAAAGGAGGTTTCATCAGATGGGTGAGAACGACATTGAGATCCCATGACACTGTAGGAGGCTTGACAGGGGGCTTTGACAAAAGCAAACCTCTCATGAAGCAAACAACTAAAGGCTGTCCTGAGATCGGCTTACCTTCCACACGGTAATGGTATGCACTGATTGCACTAAGGTGAACCCTTACAAAGTTGGTCTTGAGACCAGACTCAGACAAGTGCAGAAGGTATTCAAGCAGGGTCTGTGTAGGACAAGAGCGAGGATCTAGGGCCTTGCTGTCACACCAGACGGCAAACCTCCGCCATAGAAAGAAGTAACTCCTCTTAGTGGAATCTTTCCTGGAAGCAAGCAAGATGCGGGAGACACTCTCTGACAGGCCCAAAGAGGCAAAGTCTATGCTCTCAACATCCAGGCCGTGAGAGCCAGAGACCGGAGGTTGGGATGCAGAAGCGCCCCTTCGTCCTGTGTGATGAGGGTCGGAAAACACTCCAATCTCCACGGTTCTTCGGAGGACAACTCCAGAAGAAGAGGGAACCAGATCCGACGCGGCCAAAAAGGAGCAATCAGAATCATGGTGCCTCGGTCTTGCTTGAGTTTCAACAAAGTCTTCCCCACCAGAGGTATGGGAGGATAAGCATACAGCAGACCCTCCCCCCAGTCCAGGAGGAAGGCATCCGATGCCAGTCTGCCGTGGGCCTGAAGCCTGGAACAGAACTGAGGGACTTTGTGGTTGGCTCGAGATGCGAAGAAATCTACCAAGGGGGTGCCCCACACCTGGAAGACCTGTCGCAATACACGGGAATTGAGCGACCACTCGTGAGGTTGCATGATCCTGCTCAACTTGTCGGCCAGACTGTTGTTTACGCCTGCCAGGTATGTGGCTTGGAGCACCATGCCGTGACGGCGAGCCCAGAGCCACATGCTGACGGCTTCCTGACACAGGGGGCGAGATCCGGTACCCCCCTGCTTGTTGATGTAATACATGGCAACCTGGTTGTCTGTCTGAATTTGGATAATTTGGTGGGACAGCCGATCTCTGAAAGCCTTCAGATCATTCCAGACCGCTCGTAACTCCAGGAGATTGATCTGCAGATCGCGTTCCTGGAGGGACCAGCTTCCTTGGGTGTGAAGCCCATCGACATGAGCTCCCCACCCCAGGAGAGACGCATCCGTAGTCAGCACTTTTTCTGGCTGAGGAATTTGGAAAGGACGTCCCAGAGTCAAATTGGACCAAATCGTCCACCAATACAGGGATCTGAGAAAACTCGTGGACAGGTGGATCATGTCTTCTAGATCCCCAGCAGCCTGAAACCACTGGGAAGCTAGGGTCCATTGAGCAGATCTCATGTGAAGGCGGGCCATGGGAGTCACATGAACTGTGGAGGCCATGTGGCCCAGCAATCTCAACATCTGCCGAGCTGTGACCTGCTGGGACGCTCGCACCCTCGAGACGAGGGACAACAAGTTGTTGGCTCTCGCCTCCGGGAGATAGGCACGAGCTGTCCGAGAATCCAGCAGAGCTCCTATGAATTCTAGTCTCTGCACTGGGAGAAGATGGGACTTTGGATAATTTTTCACAAACCCCAGTAGTTCCAGGAGTTGAATAGTCATCTGCATGGACTGTAGAGCTCCTGCCTCGGATGTGTTCTTCACCAGCCAATCGTCGAGATACGGGAACACGTGCACCCCCAGCCTGCGAAGTGCCGCTGCTACTACAGCCAAGCGTGAACACTCTGGGCGCAGAGGCGAGCCCAAAGGGTAGCACACAGTACTGGAAGTGACGTGTGCCCAGCTGAAATCGCAGATACTGTCTGTGAGCTGGCAGTATCGGGATGTGTGTGTAGGCGTCCTTCAAGTACAGAGAGCATAGCCAATCGTTTTCCTGAATCATGGGAAGAAGGGTGCCCAGGGAAAGCATCCTGAACTTTTCCTTGACCAGATATTTGTTCAGGGCCCTTAGGTCTAGGATGGGACGCATCCCCCCTGTTTTCTTTTCCACAAGGAAGTACCTGGAATAGAATCCCAGCCCTTCCTGCCCGGATGGCACGGGCTCGACCGCATTGGCGCTGAGAAGGGCGGAGAGTTCCTCTGCAAGTACCTGCTTGTGCTGGAGGCTGTAAGACTGAGCTCCTGGTGGACAATTTGGAGGTTTGGAAGCCAAATTGAGGGTGTATCCTTGCCGGACTATTTGAAGAATCCACTGATCGGAGGTTATGAGAGGCCACCTTTGGTGAAAAACTTTCAACCTCCCTCCGACTGGCAGGTCGCCCGGCACTGACACTTGGATGTCGGCTATGCTCTGCTGGAGCCAGTCAAAAGCTCGTCCCTTGCTTTTGCTGGGGAGCCGAGGGGCCTTGCTGAGGCGCACGCTGCTGACGAGAGCGAGCGCGCTGGGGCTTAGCCTGGGCCGCAGGCTGTCGACAAGGAGGATTGTACCTACGCTTACCAGAAGAGTAGGGAACAGTCTTCCTTCCCCCAAAAATCGTCTACCTGTAGAGGTAGAAGCTGAAGGCTGCCGGCGGGAGAACTTGTCGAAAGCGGTATCCCGCTGGTGGAGCTGCTCTACCACCTGCTCGACTTTTTTCTCCAAAAATGTTATCCGCACGGCAAGGCGAGTCCGCAATCCGCTGCTGGATCCTATTCTCCAGGTCGGAGGCACGCAGCCATGAGAGTCTGCGCATCACCACACCTTGAGCAGCGGCCCTGGACGCAACATCAAAGGTGTCATACACCCCTCTGGCCAGGAATTTTCTGCACGCCTTCAGCTGCCTGACCACCTCTTGAAAAGGCTTGGCTTGCTCAGGGGGGAGCTTGTCCACCAAGCCCGCCAACTGCCGCACATTGTTCCGCATGTGTATGCTCGTGTACAGCTGGTAAGACTGGATTTTGGCCACGAGCATAGAAGAATGGTAGGCCTTCCTCCCAAAGGAGTCTAAGGTTCTAGAGTCCTTGCCCGGGGGCGCCGAAGCATGCTCCCTAGAACTCTTAGCCTTCTTTAGGGCCAAATCCACAACTCCAGAGTCGTGAGGCAACTGAGTGCGAATCAGCTCTGGGTCCCCATGGATCCGGTACTGGGACTCGATCTTCTTGGGAATGTGGGGATTACTTAGTGGCTTGGTCCAGTTCGCCAGCAATGTCTTTTTGAGGACATGATGCATGGGTACTGTGGACTCTTCTTTAGGTGGAGAAGGATAGTCCAGGAGCTCAAACATTTCAGCCCTGGGCTCGTCCTCCACAACCACCGGGAAGGGGATGGCCGTAGACATCTCCCGGACAAAGGCCGCAAAAGACAGACTCTCGGGAGGAGAAAGCTGCCTTTCAGGGGAGGGAGTGGGATCAGAAGGAAGGCCATCAGACTCCTCGTCCGAGAAATATCTGATGTCCTCCTCCTCTTTCCACGAGGCCTCACCTTCGGTATCAGACACAAGTTCACGGACCTGTGTCTGAAGCCGTGCCCGGCTCGACTCCGTGGAACCACGGCCACAGTGGGAGCATCGAGAGGTAGACTCCCTTGCCCGCACCGGCGAAGCTCCCTCCGCCGACGTCGTCGGGGAGCATTCCTGGGAGGCGACCGCAGTCGGTACCGCACGCGGCACCGATGTCGGAGACCTCACCCCGGGCAAGGGGCCAGCCGGCGCCTCACTCGACGGTACCGGTGGCGCAAGCACCGCCGGTACCGGAGGGGAAGGGTGCAACAGCTCTCCCAGAATCTCTGGGAGAACGGCCCGGAGACTGTCATGCAGAGCGGCTGTGGAGAAAGACGTGGAAGCCGATGCAGGTGTCAATGTTAGAGTCTGTTCCGGGCGTGGAGGCTGTTCCGGGCTGTCCATAGTGGAGCGCATCGACACCTCTTGAACAGAGGGTGAGCGGTCCTCTCGGTGCCGATGCCTACTGGGTGCCGACTCCCTCGGCGACCCAGAGCTCTCGGTGCCAATACGGGAAGGGGACCGGTGTCGATGCTTCTTCGACTTCTTGGGACGAAGCATGTCACCGGAGCTTCCCGGCACCGACGAGGAGGACGTAGAATCCAGCCGTCGCTTCCTCGGGGCCGAGGCCGAAGAAGGTCAGTCTCGGGGGGGGCTGTACCGCAGGAGCCCTCAGGGTAGGGGGAGACCCACCCGAAGGCTCACCGCCACCAGCAGGGGAATGGACAGCCCTCACCTGCACTCCAGTCAAAGCACCACCGTCTGACGACATCAGCAGAAGTGGAGGTCCCGGTACCACCGACGCCGACGCAGCCTTCCGATGTCTCAGCCCCGATGCAGAGGGTCGATGCCTCGATGCACTCGATGCAGTCGCGGCCGAGGACAGAGGTCTGGACGCTGTCGACGTCGATGCACTCGATACTCCCGGTGCCGATGCCGACGAAGAGCCCGAGAACAAAACGTTCCACTGGGCCAATCTCGCTACCTGAGTCCGCTTTTGTAAAAGGGCGCACAGACTACAGGCCTGCGGGCGGTGCCCAGCCCCCAGACACTGAAGACACGACGCGTGCCTGTCAGTGAGCGAGATTACCCGGGCGCACTGGGTGCACTTCTTGAAGCCGCTGGGAGACTTCGATGACATGGGCGGAAAAATCACGCCGACGAAATCGAAACTCGTAATTGCGGTAGGCACCAAAAAGAGGGAGAGGAAAAAATTCGACCCGAGGCCTCAAAAGGGCCTACCCCGAAGACGAAAGAAAACTTACCGGGGCAAAAACTGAAAATAGAGGAAAGGGAAAAAGACCGAAAAGGTCCTCTTCCGAAATCCTTTTTTTTTTTTTTTTTTAGCGAAAGTCAAAAAGAGACGCGCGAGGTCGACTTAAGGGGCGCGAACGGCGTAACACGACCGTACCGAGCACGGACAAAAGAAGACTGGCCGGCACGAGCCGGTTTCGGGCGGGAAGACGGCCGCGCATGCGCGGTGCCCATGGGCGCGCGAGGACTAGCAAAGGCCTTTGCTAGTGAAGATTCCGATTGGAGGGGCTGCCGTGGACGTCACCCATCAGTGAGAACAAGCAGCCTGCTTGTCCTCGGAGAAAATAGCCTTACAGAATGTCTCAGGAATTGGCTCCCAGTGAAACATTATGAAATATTGGAAACACTAAAAAGAAGGTCAAAACACACCACTTACATTCAAGAGACTAGATGGCATTGAACATGAACAGCTAGCGTGGAACGGGTTAAAGGAAGTGGACATTCAATTCTGTTCACTCACATAGGGCCGGGGTAACAATTTTATTTAGCTTTATTCAGTAAACATTTGATGTACCAAATCCACAAAGTAGTCAGACTCTGAAGGTAAGTTCTGTTTTTTTTGTTTTTGTATTTTTTCTGGTCTCTCCCAGCAAAAGGCAACAGGGGTAGAAAAGAACTCCCTGCTACCAGAAATAAGTGGAGAAGTCCACACCATAAGGGACTGCCCCTTTCCAAGGTCAGTATTTTTGATTCCCCTTTACCCTGGGTGAAATATGAGCACAATTTGAAAAACAACCAAAAAACGCAAACTTCGTAACTACATGCTCTATTTTGGTAATATCCATCTTTCAGTTGTTCTTTTCTTTGTATAGAACCCAAAAAAGGATCCAACCAAGGACTATGGGTGCTTTATGCAAATGAGCACCTCCATAGTAGTTCCTTTTACTGTTTTTCAAAAAGAAGGTCCCTTTCTTTTGAACAACTTAATGTCTTTTCCTTTTTCAGAAACAGAGTTTACCAGGGAAACAGACTATGGCTCAGTCTTTAGGCAAGAAGAAGTTTCCAAATCCCCAACTTCGATTCCCACTTCAGGCACAGGCAGCTCCTTGTGACTCTGGGCAAGTCACTTAACCCTCCATTGCCCCATGTAAGCCGCATTGAGCCTGCCATGAATGGGAAAGCGCGGGGTACAAATGTAACAAAAAAAAAATAGTCTTACTTCATGTAAATGGTGGTACAAACAAAAACTACTCAGTACCCTCCAAAAAAAGTTGCGAGCAGCAACTAATACACACTACTCATGTTGGCCCCATTGCCTTCCCTCTGGTAGAACTTCCTGTTTCCGCATAGGTGGGAATACATCAGAGGCAAGGCTGTGGGGCCAGGGCAAGCAGTATGTATCAGTCGCTGCCTGCTGCAGGCGAAGATCTGCTATTTACAAGGTATGCAGGAGGGACAGTTTTGGGGGAGTTTTTGGTGGTGAGGTTGGGGATCCCTGCCAGCCACATCATAGGTGTGCTGCTACTGGGTGGGCCTTAGCCTAAAGTGGGTGCTTAGTCACCTATGCAGGATCAATTCTGCGGTATATCAAATGGCATTCTACTTATTGGACAAATACATTTCATAAACAGTCATTTGTCATACTGTTCAAAACATGATTATTTCTAGAGTGTTGAGGAACTTGGAGGGATACAGCTTAAACTCTATAAACTGTATAAAATTAATAGCTTGATAGCTAGTAAAACTCTGACATTGGGTATTTTACTGCTTGCTTTCTGGAAGAAAAAAAAAAGCACAAGTGTGAAGTGGATTGATCATTATAAAAGCAAAATTATGCACATACAAAGCAGCATAAAATCCCTGGTGCCTAAAAACTGCTGGTGTCTGAGATGGCCGATGTCATGAAGCCACAGTAGTCAGTAGTAAAAGGAACCGCCTCCATGGTTAAATCCAGAAGAAAGAACTGCTACTGTTGCCAGGGTTGGATCTGAAAGGCGCTTCCACATCTGGGCCTGGGAAAAAGAGCTGTTCCTACTGGTGATTGAGCCCTAGGTATTAAAAAAAATCACTGTTGTGCTGTAGCAGACATGAGAAAATCTAATAAAAAATAAAGATACTTAAAAAAAAAAAAAAGGAAATAAGTGCTAAAAGATTTTTTGAAAAGCAAGTAGGCTGAGACACTAAAAGAAATTAAAAGTATAGTCAAAACAAGATAAAAGGTGACAACATCCAAAAAATGAGATTAATAGGCTTACAAGAAAAAGAAAAAACATTCAAAGTTTCTAACAATTTTAGCTAGCGCTCAAGTTTTCTAAGTATTTTTCAACTTCTGTGCATTTATAACGTTCAACATGTCTACTTAACAAATGGGTTAGAAGCACGTAAAAGTTTGCCTTAAGAAGAAACTTATAATATTAAGACTGCTATAAAATAAAGCACACTTGGGAAAAAAGTGAATGTATAACCATATACAATAAGGGGAGGCAGCTATTGCAGTATTACGGGCCAAGGGCATGGCAAAGACTTAACTTCAATCAAAATTCTATGTGAATTGAGCTTCACTTACATTATAACACATTTGCTAATATTGTTTCAACAAGTGTCTAGTGACAGCAATAAGGCAGTGATAAATCTGCAACAGCAGAAATCTAACAGCGAGCTAGAGAGCCTTCTAAGGAGTACCCCCCCCCCCCCCCCATGCTCTGGAATTTACTCCCAGAGGGGCTATGTAAAACTCAAGACTACTTCTACTTCAGGAAGTAGGTGAAAGCCTAGCTCTTCTCCCAAGCCTTTAATACATAGGGTGACTTACTATACATTCTGCACCTGGACTAGCTTGCTACACACACTGTAAACTTCCTTATCTCTTGTTTAACTATACAAAGAACCTGCCTTGAGTTTAACTAACCATCAAATTATCCCATCTGACTCTACCATGCATCTTGTTCCCATCATATATCTGCTCTCAGTACATCAGCTATAGTAAGCTGAATTGTAAAAACCTTTAGCATCATATCTATGTATGTTGAATGTTCTAATGCATGCTTGTTAGGTGAATCATTAGTATTATACTAACACTATTATATCTCTAGCATTTGAATTCCAGTGTTAAATGTGTTTATTTTTTGATACTGTTTCACGGTAGTTTTAATATTAGGTTTCAACTTACTGTTTTCAAGTTTACATTTATTGTATTTATGTTTATTCTTGGTTATTTTACTATTGTCATGCTGTTAACAAAATTATAAGTTTTATGTTAAACTGTACGTCTTGGGTGAATCTCTTCATAAAAGGCAGCTAAATAAATAAATAATAACGTATTTAAGTGTTTGTCTACCTAAATATCCTAAAATTTCAACAAAGAATAATTATTAGAACTGTGATCGAACTGCCTTACACACAACAACATAGTGAGCACTAGATTTGCCCAAGTGACCCATAGTTGCCATGGGCTATTACTGGTTAAAGTGCAATGTTCCCTTTAGGGAGTGAGTTGACACAAGAAAAAAATTTTCTTTGTGAGTAAGGGACAGAGTTGACATGAATAAAAATTTTCCACTACATTACCCTGTGATCAGTTCTTACAGATAAACACACACAGATATATAAACATTCACATGGAGGCTAGAAAAGATTTCATGAGCCATGCTCTGCATGCTTTCCTTACTTGTTCACCTGTAGTTTAACTATACAGCTACTCTGTATTTTACTCTGCTACTGGATATTTAGTGCAGCTTAGAGGGAACAAAGTTCCACCTGTAGGAGCACCACAATAAATTAAAGGGGAGGGGTCAGTAGAGGCACTTTTGAACACAGCAGGGAAGGACTCCTTCATTGTCTACCAGCTGCCTCCATCAGTACCTCTGTTACTGATGGTATTATGTATTAGCTGTACCTAATTTTTAGAGCAGCAGGCTGAGAACCAAGGAAGAGTTCAAATCCTACTGCTGCTCCTTGAGATCTTGGGCAAGTCGCTTAACCCTCCATTACCTCAGGAACAAAACTTAAATTGTAAGCTCTCCAAAGATAGGAAAATACTTATTGTACCAGAATGTAACTTACCTTTAGCTATTACTGAGAAAAGTGTGATGTAAATATTAATCCAAAATCCAGTACCAGGCATAATGAAGTAATACAAAACACTACAAAATGTCACTTAGGACCTACAGAGCAACTCTACCACACCACAACAGCAGTAACTTTCAGGAGTCACACAACAAGGACCTAACTAGAAAAAGACAGTACCACAAACATGGTAGTGGGCACTGGAACATGAATAAACCTACTAGAAAAAAAAGCAATCCAGATTAGTACAGATCGATCCTCCACAGTCAATGCTAACAGAAAACCAGCATCTGCCCCATCTCTCTCAATCGCCCCATCCATCCAGCATCTGCCCCATCTTTCAAAACCCCATTCATCCAGCATCTATCCTCTCACCATCTACAATCTGATCCCTCTCTCTCTACCCCTCCCCACACCATCCAAAATCTGCTTCCTCTTTCTCTAACCCCCCCCCCCCATTCAAATCTGCCCCCTCTCTCTCTCTCTAATCCCCCTCCATCCAATGTCTGCCCCCTTTCTATCCCCCCTTCCCCAATAGCCTTGCCACTGTTGCTTCTTCTCCAGACCATGAGCAGCAGTAGCAATACAATGTACAGCCATGGCAAGGTCAACTCTGCATAACTGCAGTTGCCGGTCCCACCCCATCTGATGTCATTTCTGCTTCAGGGGTGGGACCAGCAGCCGTAGGTATGCAGAGTCAGCCCTGTCCCAGCTGTTTTCCACTGTTGCTTGTCTGGAGAAGCAGCAGCCAGGGTGATGGCACAGGGAGCTGGGATAGGTCTGTGTTCTCCTGCTGTGTAGCAACTTAAGAAAAGCAGCGCAGCTACACAGCCATGCAGCTTAGAGGGAACATTGCTTAGAGGCATTGAATTTAGACTGTTTATTGCCAAGCTGGGACTATATGGCATTTATCACCAAACACAACATAAAATCTCCACTTACCAAGGAACATAATTGAGTATAAAGAGCTAGGATGGCATACCTTAGAAAAACACACTGAAGGACAATAATCTTCCTATCTATATTTATGGCTTCCATTTTCATCCTCTTAAGACACTAGTGTTTGCTGTTCATTTTTATTTACCATACCATTTAATCAAGGCAAAACTTCAATCCAAAAACTGTCCTTATGGACATTAAAGTAGTTTCAATTCCCACTGCAGCTCCTTGTGACCCTGGGAAAGTCACTTAACCCTCCACTGCCCCAGGTACTAAACAGATTGTGAGCCTACTAAGTACAACGAAAGTAGCTGTATATAATATGTAAACTGTCTTGATTGTACCGCAGAAAGCCAGTATTATCAAATACATGACCCTTACCCTATAAGTGCCACTAACCGGGATCATACCATAGGTAATACAGATGAAAATCCCTGCAGACCCGGGGATGCAGCCAGAATCTATCTGGAGGCTGCTGAAAGTCAGTGCCAACATCCGGATAGATATCTGGGCAGCTCAGGACAGCAAAAAGACTATTTTAAGTTGCCTGGTTAGTTATCCAGATAGTGGTGCCAATATCACCATTCTCCAGATAATGATGTCAGCTAACTCTATACTCTAATATTCTGCATCACTAGCTGGATATCAGCTGGTGCTAAATATTTGGATATAACCACAGAGTTTAAAAATTTACCCGACTATTTTTAAGACATTAAAGCCTGTCATCTAAAGAGCTTTACAGGGCCTGACTACTGACAATGCAGGTGCAGGCCCACCTGGCTGTATTTGTCACTATATCCTGTCCCTGTTTCCTCTACCACAGCTTCTCACAGCCAACAAAAAAGCAAGGGAAGAACATGGCAATGCAGAGTTAGGTTGGCAGTGGTCTTGAATAAGCAGAAATCTTCAGCATCTGAGGGGGGAAGAACACTGCTCTTAATTTGCACCAGAACAAAAAAGTAAAAATTTTGCTACATAGCACTAAAGATATTAAGTGGCATGCGCTTTAGAGCTGGTAAACAGACTGTGCTATAATTGTCCTGATTTAAATAAGAGCTAAGCAAAGAATCTCTCTTCATATCACATTCAACTGACAATGTTAGTTGAACCTTTGGCATTCTTGAAGCTCAGCATGTTCTGCATAATAAGCTTTATTATATATTATTATAACCATATAGCTAGCTTTTCTTCAATCTGTGTACACTATGTTCTACCTTTGAGGAAAGCATCACCTCTACTGTTTCATTTTAAGAAAATGAACATTCATCACAGAAAGTTTTACAGTTAACTATTTCCAAAGCAAAGGTCTCAAATTTTCTCCTATTAGCCCTCTGATAGCAATCAAGCCAAAAGGGTGCCATATTAAGTCCCTCATAACACAGAAATAGAATGTTTTTCTGTCGAAAGTGTTTGAACACCACAAAATGGTAATGCAAAAAGTCAACTGCAAATTGGCTTTTACATACTAATTTACTTGTATTCAGTGGTTTTGCCTTATTTTACTCAAACTGCTCGTGCATATTGCCTGCGATGATCGTTATGCTCAGAAAGAACAATGTGCCTATCTTTGGACCAGCAGCAATAGTTCATTATGTTAATATGATTTTATCTGCCTTCTCTATTGCTGGGGTTCTTTTATGGAATGCCCTCCCTGGACAACTTTGTTTATGCAGCAATGTGGTTCAGTTTAAGAAATTGTTAAAAACGCAGTTGTTTGTCGAAACTTTTATGTAGGAGCAACTAGTGTTTATATTAATAATGAAGAACAGTACTTGCAGTTTATGGTTAGTTTTGTGATATGTGGTATGTTATGATTGTTTCTAAGTTTGTTTGTTTGTGTTTAGTTATGTATGTTTGATTTGTTAGCCACCTAGGTTATGGGCACTATATACATTTTTAAAATAAATAAATAAATATTTTCCACCACACCTCAACAAATATGCTAATTATACTTTTGCATCTTGAAAAAAAAAAACATTTACACAGTGAGCTTGACATTTTAAAG
Organism: Microcaecilia unicolor; assembly: GCF_901765095.1. Classification (NCBI taxonomy): domain Eukaryota; kingdom Metazoa; phylum Chordata; class Amphibia; order Gymnophiona; family Siphonopidae; genus Microcaecilia; species Microcaecilia unicolor. The sequence continues at coordinate 170,371,272 of NC_044037.1, read as the reverse complement.
GTAAGTCCTGCATACTTCTTTACAGTGCTTGTACCTTTTGGAGCTGATAAATGTTTTAATAAATCCAGAGCAAAAAATTTCATTAGATGAAGACCTATTACCAGATGAATTATAACATTACAGTTACTACCTAATAGTCTATTCTGTTGGTTTGATTTTACAAAGATATAAAATGAATTACAGTAGAAATGGACAGAGCACCTACGAGCTAGTCAAATGTGTTTAAGACCCAAAAGAAAACAATGCAAGATGATATGAGCTGAATAGAGAGATGAAAGCAGAATAAAATCAATTTTGCAAAATGCATTTCAAACCACAAAAACTGTATCTGTAATATACAAAGTTGTCAGGAGACTTTGGGAAGCACTGCTTTCCAAGAGACCACGTCTCAAAGTTTCAGCACTGACCCACTATACAGCTGTCTGAGAAGACAGCAAGTCCATTCCAGCACGTATACAAATATACTGTCACCAAGTTAATTGCAAGTTGCGGCAGCTTCATTCCTCTTCATTTAGTAGTACTGTAAGCTAAAGTCAAAAGAGATCAGCTGCTACCATTTTTAAGGGCTTTTAAAAACCTTTCACCCTAGAGAATTTATCATCATCTTCCTGTCATTCTTTCTCCCCCTCTCACCAGGGAGGTTTTCCTTACAATCAACATATGGCATCTTCCATAGTTAAAAGGGTCCTCGTTCTTCCCCGTGATCCATTTCCCCTGCATTCCAATTGCAAAAGGAAGCGTGGGAAGAAGGGGGGGGTTACAAAAAGAATTTAGCTTTGTCATCTTCATCCTCCCCCCATCCCCTTCATATTCTAAAGATCAAAAGTGTCAACAGAAGTGAAGGGAAAGGAAGTGAATTGTTCGCATCAGAGATCTTCGGGAGAAGAAATACTCGGAGCAAACTTTCCCTCTGGCATACATTACACTTAATCAAGATGATGATTAACCCATACATCTCGTAAGTCTTCCCCACCCCTTATCATATCATTTAAAGCACTGAAACTATGGACGACATCTTTGGAAAACTCCTCTTGAGATCCCCTTGACAATAAAGCCCATGGAACAACCAAAAAGCACCCAGTTTCCTAGGATTCAAACCACCATCTCAATACAATTTGCACCTGAATTTGAACATATTTGAAACTACACAAATTTACCAGATTTAGCATATCTTCCAATTTTATCTGGGCAAACCAATTGATTCTTTAATTCCCACAGAACTCAAAATGAACAGAAACAAGTGAATATGAGCATGGAAAGGCACTAGGGATGCTGAAAACTGGGAACAGGAACAAAAAGCTTCAATTACGCTTACCCAATAATTGCTTTTCCTTGAGGCCTGTCAGACCTGTCACAATGAATGGGTCATCTCCCTCCTACCAGTAGATGGAGACAGAGCTAAAAACTCTTTGACCACTGCATATAGCATGTATATTCAGAAAGTTAATCAGAATCCTCTCTCTCCAGCAGATGGAGAGATGTCACCCACATTCTATAAAGTTGCACGCCCAAATTTCCAACTAGCATGCATATTTGAGCATGTAAATTACAAAAGAGTGCCAGTTACATGCCTAATTGTTAAATTCCAAAAATAGCTCTTAAATGGTGCTTATTACCACTAATTTGCAGTTACATATGTAATTGCACTAAAGTGCTATTCTATAAACTTAGGGCCAAGTTCTATACACTAGGCCTAAATACCTGTGTCCAACTTAGGTGCAGATAAGGTGTATTCCATAATACTGTGCATAGATTTTTTGAAATGCCCACAAACCACCCATTCCATGCCCCCTTTTCGGCTGTGCACATTAGAATTTATAAGCAACACATTGTAGATAACACCTAGAAAGCTGTGTAAGTTGTAAATTCTAATTAAAGCCAATTAGTGCCACTAATTGGTTAATTATCAATTATCAGCACTGATAGGCTTGTTAATCAATTAAGTTGTGCACGCAATTTGGCCATGCGGCCAAATTAGCGCACACAACATAAGGCACTCTTCATAGAATTTGGGAGAAGTGCCTAAATTCTGTAGTGTGCAATTACAAAGGGGGTAAGAACATGGGCGGGCCAGGATATATCTTGCAGTGTCATACAAATTATAGAATACTATCATTTACCATGCAACTGATCATTTATGCCAGCCTTAGACATGGCATAAGAGCTTGCACCTAAATTTAGGCACATTCATGTCAACTTATGCTCTATTCTATAAAGGCAATTTCACGCAATTGCCATTATAGAATTGGTGCTTAGCGCATATATTTTCCTGTATATTCTTGAATCTACCCCGATACACATGCTGATTTAGGCTCCTCTGAACCCTAAACATAGGCATATATGCATTCTCTCAAGGTACCATTGGTCTTGGCTATAAAGCTCAGCCTGGGCCATCCATTTGAAAGAGGGGGGGGGGGGGTGTCACATGAGTAATCTCTAGACAGGAAACTGCCCCGAGACCAACTGCAGCTTTGGCCTAGCATGTATTCCATGCTCGGTCAATCACCAATTTTCATTCCTGTCTGCTGAAGGAACAACTGCTGCAAACAGTTCAAACACCTTCTCAAAAATTGCTTACTCTTATCTACAGTCTCCGATTAAATTTTCTCCATTTTTTCCTTTGCTTTAAATTATTATAAACCACTTTGATGTATTATAACAAGTAGTGGTATGTCAAGTCTCGATAAAATAAATAAAAAAAGATTTTCAGTGTATAAAGTAGGGAATTGATACCTCATGTGTACTATACATTACTTCAGGAAACCAAGCAAACTCTCCTTGCTATTCAGAGTTACTTGGAAAATAATGGAGGCTAAGACATTAATATCCTGGGAGACTAGGAGGCATATTTTCAAAAGCACTTACATTTACAAAATTGCATAATAACTATGGAACTTTGTAGGTCTAAGTGCTTTGAAAATGAGTCCCTTAGAAAATTAGTATATCAACCTACATTACTAAAAGGTCAACAGGCACCAAGATACAACAAAAATGTTTCTCCTAAATTATCCTCACTTAAACAAGAATGTTGTAGGCTTGAAAGGAAGTAGCAAGTCAAGAATTATTGAAGATAAAGTTAAGTGGAAAAGAAAAAAAATAATAAATATAAATATGAGCTCTGCCAATACCAGGAGAATATACTACTCATCTTTAATAGGTACCTCCTCTATTAATCAGACGATCCTATTTCAAATTATAAATAGTTTAATTTCATTTCCAAACTCTCAAAAATAATCAACCAACTTAATGTAGAGTGCCTAGCAACTTATTTTTCAGAGAAAATTGTTATACTTAACTATGGGGCTCATTTTCAAAGCACTTACTTACAAAGTTCCATAGGTTACTATGGAACTTTGTAAGTCGTGCTTCGAAAATATGCCTCTCTCTCTCTCAGGAACATTTGACAATAGCTGATTTTTTTGCCTGTTAAGCAAACTGCTTGTTCAGCAGATGGTCTAAATTTAATGTAACTTCTGAGGTTGAAGTACAAACCCATCTTACTAAACTTGTGAAGTTTCAATGTCCATTAGACACCTGTCTTTCCACTCTTTTGAAGACAGGGAGAAGGGAGATAGAGAATACTGGAGAGGCAGTGGAGCTAGCTGGCCAAGAGGGCACTGTGAAAGTTTGAGTGCTCTCTATCTCCCCTGCTGGTTGATGGACATAACCCATACGTAATGGCTTCATCTGCTTGATGACAAGGAAAAGAGGTTTTAATGCCCCTGTATAAGTCATTGGTGAGGCCCCACCTGGAGTATCGTGTTCAGTTTTGGAGGCCGTATCTTGCTAAGGGTGTAAAAAGAATTGAAGCGGTGCAAAGAAAAGCTACGAGAATGGTATGGGATTTGCGTTACAAGACGTACGAGGAGAGACTTGCTGACCTGAACATGTATACCCTGGAGGAAAGGAGAAACAGGGGTGATATGATACAGACGTTCAAATATTTGAAAGGTATTAATCTGCAAACGAACCTTTTCCGGAGATGGGAAGGCGGTAGAACGAGAGGGCATGAAATGAGATTGAAGGGGGGCAGACTCAAGAAAAATGTCAGGAAGTATTTTTTCACAGAGAGAGTGGTGGATACTTGGAATGCCCTCCTGCGGGAGGTGGTGGAGATGAAAACGGTAACGGAATTCAAACATGCATGGGATAAACACAGGGCTTTTTTTGAGGGGTACTTGGGGGTACTGAGTACCGGCACCTTTTCCATTGTTTGCTAAAATTGACCCATGGTCCACAAGTTTTAATGAAAGAGCTCAGACTCTACACACCAAATCTGCCTTGTCATAGATTCTGCGACTGGTTGCAGGGGGGGGGGGGGGGGGCTTGGCTATTGTGGGATGGGTCCCTCAGTGATCACCCTACCCCTGAAGGGTGGCCTGGCATTTCAGTACCAGCACCTTTTTTACTAGAAAAAAACATACTGGATAAACATAAAGGAATCCTGTTCAGAAGGAATGGATCCTCAGACGCTTAGTCGAGATCGGGTGGCAGAGCTGGTGGAGGGAGGCGGGTCTGGTGGTTGGGAGGCGGGGCTAGTGCTTGGCAAGACTTCTACGGTCTGTGCCCTGAAAATGGCAGATACAAATCAAGGTAAGGTATACACAAAAAGTAGCACATATTAGATTATCTTGTTGGGCAGACTGGATGGACCGTGCAGGTCTTTTTCTGCCGTCATCTACTATGTTACTATGTTTTGATTTGTCTGCCGCTTTTGATACTGATGACCATGATCTACCGTTAGAAAAGCTGAGTGATCTGGGTTTAACTGGAACCATTCTACATTGGCTTAAAGGGGTTTTGGAAAGATCTTACGTGGTAAGATAAGATTCTTTTCTAGTTCTTGGCTTCCACCCTTTGATGTTCCATATGGTTCTCATTGGCTCCAATTTTATTTAACATCGTTATACTTTAGGCTCTGTTATTCTTGGAGAGGGAGAACATGTTTTCTTATGTGGATATATTTTCTTACTACTAGTAACTTCCACCAACCTAGCCTTGATCCTTTGCAGAATGATTGATAATATCAACAAAATCAGGGGGTAGGGCCTCTACAAATAAGCGAAAATTAAATATCACTAAAATTAAAATCCTTTGGATGGGTCATCGTATAGAATCCATCTCAAAAATGTTATGCTTAGATCATGGTGATGCTTTACCAATTGACAGCTCAGCTAAAGTTCTAGGTGTATCTGGATTCCTCTCTGGATTTTTCGAGTTACACATTAATAATTTATATAGAAAATGCTTTACGTTTAAACAATTAAGAGCCATATATCATTTTTTTGAAAACCAATTTGTCTTTTAGCACAATCTGATTTTTATCACTGTTGGATTATTGTAATGCTCTTTATGCAGGTATTTCTACTAGTCTTATTGGGAAATTTGAATTACTTCTGAATACAGCGTCCAGGCTAATAGTCAAACAAAAAATGTACTCATGTCTTTCGCCATTGCTGCAAGACCTTCATCAATTTTAAATTAGTTTGTTTTTAAAGCTCTAAATGGGTCAATACTTGAGTTTATCTGTCATTTGGTCAGACCACAGCAAACTCACACTCACCCTTCAATGGAAAGGAAATGGAAAGAAAAGGGAACACAGAACATCACAACCCTTTATAACAAGAGGGAAGGTGAACAGCAACGACTTTTGGTACATAGCACAAAATGAGACAACAGACCCAATACCTACCAATATTCACTTCATGAAGAACTGGGATGAACTCAGCACACACACATATTGGACAAAATAGCACCATTTCAATTGAAAACAAGAAGCAAAAAAAACAACAACAAATTAACCCATGGTTCAAGAACAAACAATTAGAGATGAAAAAACTATGCAGACAACTAGAAAGAAAATGGTCCAAAAACAAAACAGAGCTGAATAAAAACACATGGAGAAAAGCCATAAGAACAGCATAAAGAAAGCCAAAGCAGAATACTACAATATATACATGAACCCAGAACAACTAAATGAAAAAAAAAAAACTGAACAACCTACTAAACACTCAAAACCTACTAACAACAAATGAGACCCCCATATGGCAGAGGAACTCAGACACCACTTCCAGCAAAAAATAAAGAAAAGATCAACCCTTTTCCTGCACCACAAACACCACTCACAGAATTCCACCACAAATATATAACAGGCTAGAACACCAAAGTAGACTGAATATGGTCCTCCTTCAAAATAGCCACAACCAAAAGAGTCAACGAAATGCTAACAAAGTACACCCATGCTAAATGCATTCTAGACAGCTGCCCCAACTACATGATGAGGAACCCACCTGAGTGGTTCATCTAACTATACACGGAACATATAGTATACATGTTCTCAAATGGACAATTCCCCAAGGAGAAGGGCAACACCATACTCTCCCCAATCCCTAAAAATACCACAATCAAAATTAACGATATCAAATTATAGTGGCATCAATACCATTACTGACCAAAACAATGGAGGGCCTAGTAGCACAACAATTAATGGAATATCTGATGCAATTCTCAATCCTCCATAACTCCCGATCAGGTTTCAGACCACTGTACAGCACAGAGACAGTCATAACCACGCTCATAACAAAATTCAGAAGTCTAAGGAGCTCAGGTCTGAAAATACTATCACTACAATTTGATATGTCAAGCGCTTTTGATGTAGTAGACCATACAGTATTAATGACTCTACTAGGAAACATTGGAATCAGTGGCACAATAGCAACATGGATAAATGGCTTCCTAAGAACAAGATCATACTCAGTAAAAACGTCCAACCAGCTATCAACCTCATGGACACCAGAATGCGGAGTACCACAAGAATCCCCCATATCACCAATACTATTTAATACATGATGGCACCACTCGGAAAGAAACTGGAGAACCTGGGCCTTAACCCGTATATATATGCTGATGATGTCACAATCTACATACCATTCAACAAATATATCACAGAGATACTAGACAAGGCAAAAAAAGGAATAGACCTGATGGAAGTCTGGACTAAAACCTTCCAACTCAAACTAAACAGTGATAAAACCAAACTACTGGTACTATCAAGCCTGCAAAATCCCACTTCCGACCAAACACTAACAATAAACCAAACATATCCTACTGAATCTCAACTAAAATATTAGGAATCATTATAGACAAACATCTATCTCTGAAAAACAGGTAGCAACCATGTCAGCAAAGAGCTTTAAAATCCTATGGAAACCGAGACAGATTACAGACTATTTTCCCAGACATGCATTCCACCTCATAGTACAATCTCTGATATTACCACAGCTAGACTACTATAACATGGCGTATGTAGGATGCAAAGAAAACATGCTAAAATCAGTACAGACAGTCCAAAACACGGCAGTGAGACTAATATACAGAAAGGCAAATATGATAGAGTAACACCACTGCAAGTAATGCTGCACTGGCTACCAATTAAAGCCAGACTATTCTTTAAAACAAGTACACTAATCTTCAAAACACTGTTCAGCATGGCTCCCAACTACATGCTAGACCTGACTTATCGCCAAGAAACACACACCTAGGAACCAGGAACTACTTATTACTACACCTACCCAATTGCAGCAACATCCTCTACAAGTCAATCTACAAAGCCGGGTTCAACTACCTAGGGTCAAAATGGTGGAACTCAATCCCCAAGACTATAAGAAACATAAATAATTATTCAGAAAGCAACTGAAAACATATCTTTTCAAGAAAGCTTATGACTAATCTCATACGCCACTAAGAATTCACCACAACCAAATGTCCTGACCCAAAAACTTGTTTTTTTGATAAGTGTGGGATATAAGACTGTATGTATGTATGAATAAATGAATGAATAAAACGATAGATAAATAAAATTAATCTGATCTAATCCTATATTAGGGGCAACGATTAGTTTAAGGGATCGAGTTCTAAACTTTCCATCATTAAAAAATGTATCTTATAAGAAAACACTTGAGCAGTCATTTTCTTCTCAGGCTACTAAAATATGGAACCCCCTACCATCTCAGATCAAATTACTGCCCATCTATGTCTTTTTGTAAAAATTGTTTCAGAAATATCTATTGTAAATTTGTCATTGTTATAGTTTATTTTGATCTTAATGTAAATTGCTTTGGACCATTTTTGGGATCTAACAGTCTAAGAAGTAAGTAATGCCACACTGGGAAAAGACCAAGGGTCCATCTAGCCCAGCATCCTGTCCACGACAGCGGCCAATCCAGGTCAAGGGAACTCAGATTAAATTACATAAGTAGACTTGTTGAGGGCTCAGGCCTCTGTAGAAGCATTCTGCCAGAAGACTTCATGGTGAACAGGCATGAGGGGTAGGGGAATGGGAACCTGCACCCCTTGGGCAAGGCTCTGCAGGACTGAGCCAAAGCCTCACACATTGGCACTAAGAATACGAATGGGGGCTGCAGAGCCAAGCTCAACCAGGTACAGTTCTGAGACTGATCTGTAAATGGCCATTATGCTCACCCACACTATGTAAAGACAGCCATGGCCAGTGAAACAGGGAGCTAGGCCAGGGACAGGAGCACGGTCTGCACAACCCTACCACCTGCTGAAGATAGAGTATTGGATTGTTCCAGGGAGTACTTCTGCTTACACTGGTGATGTCACTGGCAGAATTCATTTTTCTCTACCTCCACCTGGTGGTAGGAAAGGATAACACCAATGGTTCAGAACAGTGGACCTGCTGCTAAGAAAGCTTCATTTTAAATATACCCAGTGTCTTAGTCCCAGACAGCACTGCCTTCAGAGTAACAGTTATATATACCACAGAGCCTTATCTCAAAACACTTAGGGAAAGTCCCACTCTAACCTAGACTCTGGCACCATAATACTGATGATGTCAGCTATTTGCACATGTATATGCACGAACTAACAATATAAAAACTACAGAAAGTTAAAAATAAACATATATCTTAATCTTTAATGTCATTTCTTTCTTGTTTCACAGAAAGAAAAAAAAAAACAACTAGTTTTGGTTTGGACCCAGCTTCTTTTGGCTGTTTTCCCTGATTTTTTACACCTTTTTGGTTCATTTCACACATTAATTTTAATAATAAATATTTGAATGTGCGTTAGAAATTTTTTTTAGCATACACTCATTGGCTTAACGTGTTAATTCGTAGCTAAATGAGAAATAAATTTAACAAGCATTAACGAACCCGACTGCACACTAAGGAATGCACATCTTTATGTTCCCCAACATGCTTTCTGTAAATAAATTTCAGACATGTTGCTCTTACTGTACTTTATCACAAATCACTTTTTTCCTGTTACAATAGCAAGAAGGCAATACCATGTTCCAGGCTGCCTTGGCAAACGTGATCTTAAAAGTGCTGCCTGCTGAATATAAGCATCAGCCAACTCATTACATTAATTCAGATTTGGACTATCTTTGACTAAAACATAGATCACCAGGGCTCCGAGACTCATATCACTTCACAGAAATCCTTTCTGTGGTCAAGCTACTGAACATGTGCATTTATTTCCTATTCTGCTGTAATGTTATTCAATTTATTTTACCAACATAATCTTTGTATCAAAATACAGCGTTCCTACATTTAAGGGTGGTGATGTGTCATTTTCAGGATAGTGTAATAAGGTGGCAAGTGTTCATGGACCAAAAACAGATCACGCCATACAATGACCAGATTCTACTGGATAGAACTAAGCACAGGACCAGACAGGCATTCTCCACTCTTCAGTCACATCCTCCTGTCTTCTACTGGAGCTGAACCTTGCTCGCATCCAGATGGCCAGCCAGAGCCTCCTGATGCTGAGCCACCCACCAGTTAAGAGGGCCAGAAGTAGTGCACCACCACCTGCTGCGTCCCCAGCTTGGAGCTGCTGGCTAGAGGGAAAGGAAACTTCCCATGGCTCAGGAACCCCCCCATTCCCACCTATCTGAAATCTGGTTACAAAAAGATCCGCCAAGAAGTAGGTCTCACCAGGCAAGGAGTGGATTTAGCTGGGCACAGCACCATGGCATCAATGGCAACTGCTGCTTTTTAGGAGTGATAAAATATTTGTTGTGATGAGACTACAGTAAGACTGGAAGTTTGTTTTGCAGCTTTACTGTGGTTTAAACACTTACAAAACTGAGGCAGATTATTATATCATAAGCAGTGATCTTTGTGGCTTGTACACAATAATATACTAGAGCTCCTAAACATATATCTATGCATTACCACTTTATTATAGTCTTTCATACTGAATACTAAAATTTCAGATTACTCTTTTGGATTGGACTGCTCTAAAGATGATAGTACCATTGCTGCAGCTGCATTTTCTCTTACCATAGCCTGAAAAATACAGGGTTGAGATGGGCGTGCACGCAAGCTCCTTCTAATTAGAAAGAATCTCAAACCTCACAATGCAATATCTGCAGAAATCAGACACTGTGCTCATATGCGTCTATGACGGAGGTGGAACACAAAGGAGCCTTTACTCTTAGAAGCCTCCAGTACGCTGGCAGAACACTGACTGACTGTATGAACCATAATGGAATCCTGGGCAGCATAAAATGATAATTTTTTGAAAACATAAATATTGTTCATTTAGGGGCCCTTTTACAAAGCTGCATTACGCACTGATGCACGCTTAACACAGCTTAAAACAGCAAACCAGGGGACAGGCTCAGGTGTCCTGTCATAACTGCCAAATTAGAACACACTAAGGGGTCCTTTTACCAAGCTATGGGAAAAAGGGCCCTGCACTAGCAGTGGGAGCCATTTTTCCCACGTGCTAGGGCTGTTTTTCCACAGCCGGTAAAAGCCAAAAAAAAAAATTGCCATGGGGTAAGATAACTCTTAGTGCGTGGCCATGCAGAAGGGAACCCTTACACCCACTGAGGTGGTGATAAGGGCTCCCGTGCTAACCCAGCAGTAACCGGACAACATATGGCGATGCCTGATTACCGCCGGATTATTGCCGTGCAAGCTATTTCCGGGGCTTTTCTTTTTTTCCCCCGGAAATGGTGCATGCTTGGGGCGGGACTACTGCTGGCGGCCGTGTTGGGTTGGTAGTAGTACCGGAAGAACAAGTGGTAAGCCCGCATTGAGCTTACTGCCACTCTGTAAAAGGGGTCCCTAAATATTTTTATTTTAAACATTTCTATTCTGCCTAAGATCTAGGCACAGTACAAAAACTACACACAAAGAAACTGAAAATAAACACGTAAAACAAGTGCTCGTCAATATGCTGTTCTATTATCATTTCAAATTCCTGGCGGTAATATCACTCAATAGAATACTTAACAAAAAGTGAGTTTTCAAAAGGTTCTTTTCTTTTTTGTTTTTATATTTATTACAATAGTTAAGGGTAAGAACAACAACACTGTAGAAAAATCAAAGTCCTCGGGAATAACCAGTGAAATGACAGCCACCTCAAGAAGTCACTCCAGGTCCCCAGCAAGATACAATAATAAAAATAAATAAACAGCGCAGAAAAATTCACCACCCACTTCCGACCACTGTACATTTTTCTATTTTAAAGCCAGTTCTAACAGAGCCACCCATCCCACCAAATACTCCATACTCACACCAACAGCATACACACACACACACACACACCTTGCTTACTTCCCCCACCCCCTCCCCAGGTGCATGGACATATAGTAGCTCTGTGGTGTATCGGCAGAGTACAGTTCCAAGAAGCATCGCCACAAAGCCACATAGCATTTTTTGTCAATGTGAAACAAACTAGTATAAAAGGCCCGTTTCAGTAGGCAATAAAACGGGCGCTAGCAAGGTAATCCCCCCCCCCCGCAGCGTTCCTCCTGTCTCCCCTGCCCCCCCTGCAGCCACCCATCTGGTCTCACGGCCCCCTCCCCACCAACCCTCCTCTGCCCCTGCAGCCACGCATGTACAGCGGCCCTCCTCTCTCCCCTGCTCCCCCTGCAGCCACCCATGTCCAGCGACTCCTCTCCCCCTGCCCCCTGCAGCCACCCATGTCCAGCAATCCTCCTCTCCCCCTGCAGCTACCCATGTCCAGTGACCCTCCTCTCCCCTGCCCCCCTGCAGCCACCCATGTCCAACGACCCTCCTCTCCTTTCCTCTTGCCCCCCCTGTAGTCACCCATGTCCAGCGACCCACCTCTCTCCCCTGCCCCCCTGCAGCCACCCATGTCCAGTGACCCTCCTCTCCCCCTGCCCCCCTGCAGCGTCCCTTCTGTCTCTCCTGCAGCCACCCATCTGGTCTCAGGACCCCCTCCCTCTTCCCTGCCCCCCTGCAGCCACCCATGTCCAGCGACCCTCCCCTCCCCCCTCGGCGCATCACCCAAGCCCCTCCCCTCCCCCCCAGCGCATCACCCAAGCCCCTACCCCCCCCCCTTGGGCACATCAACCCCCTCGCCACCCACAGCCGCCAATACTAACACTGTCCAGCCGCTGCTGCGTCTCCTGTTGAGCAGCAGCGGCCGGTACAAAAGGAAAAAAGCCAAAAAAAGATTTTAAACCTGAAACACGGCTCCGTAGACAGCCATCTGGCATTAGCTGTCATCTCTGCAGCCGCTCCTCCTCTCCCCTCTGACGTCGCTGCGTTCCTCCGGGGTCTTCCTGCAGGGGCAGTGACGTGGAGGGAAGAGGAGGAGCGGCTGCAGTGACGACAGCCAATGCCAGATGGCTGTCTATGGAGCCGCGTTTCAGGTTAAAAATCTTTTTTTGGCTTTTTTCTTTTTGTACCGGCAGCTGCTGCTCCACAGAAGAAGCAGCAGCGGCCGGACAGCGTTAATATTGGCGGTTGCGGGTGGTGAGTGAGTTGATGTGCCCGAGAGGGGAGGTAGGGGCTTTGGTGATGTGCCGGGGGGAGGGTCTTGGGTGATGCGTCAAGGGGGGGGAGGTAGGGGCTTGGGTGCTGCACCGAGGGGGGGGCACTGAGAACTGATTGGTAGGCAGGGGGAGGCATAGGGAACCTACTCCTCCCCCTGCCTGGTTCGCGGTTTTGCAGGGCAGGGGCTTGGGTGTTGCGCAGGGGGGGTGGCACTGACAGCTGTTTCCCAGGCAAGGGGAGGAGTAGGGAAACACGCTCCGCATGTTTCCCTACTCCTCCCCTTGCCTTGGAATCAGCTGTCAGTGACATCACTGACCTCAGTGCATTCTGACCTCAGTGCATTCTAAGCTGCCTAGCAGCCATGGTCCCAGGCACATTAGAACGTTGGAGGTGAGAATTATTATATAGGATGCTGATATGTCTTAATTTCAAACAAAGCAAGATCTCTCATATTGGCCAGCCGCTGTTGCAGCCATGGCGAATCCTCGGAAACCCAACAGGACAAGATCAATTTTTTAAATAGCAAAATTGCATTATAAAGGAAACGTCTCTGTGGAGTGGACAAGCCCTGTGCCATCAAGGATTCCCGAGAGCCCAACAACAAAGATCCATAGTCCCATTTATAAGTGGCAGACTTTGGCTCCAGATAGCCACAGCATACACCATACAGACCTGGGCATGTTTGCATTTTAGACATGTCCCATCCACCCACAAACCAAGGTGTGCCTCTTTTTTTCTAGTGACATATGCTCTTGTATAAGGCTTGGTATTGAACTTCCTGCAGCAACAGATTTAGTAAAATCATACAGTATGGCAAAAAGAAGCTGCTAGAATTGTCACTCAGTATACTGCTGGCCTAGCTCCCCATTCCAAGTCTCTCGGAGCTTGTGAATCCCTCCCAAATTAGAGGCATCCCTCAAAGCCTTATACCAAAAGGTCAGTTTGTTAAAAAGGGCTGGTGTTTTATAGAGTAGGAGGTCCAATTTCCCAAAGTTCCACAGATCTTTATGCTGGCAGAACAGCATCTCCCAATAATGTTGAACCTGAAGGTAGGAAAAATGGTACTTGTAGGGGAGATGACATTTATCTTGTACCTGGAGGAAGGAAACAACACCCCCCCCCCCCCAGCTCTAAAATGATAGCTAGTGATGAACATCCCTTATTGGACCACCCACAGAAGATGGATTTACCCAATCCCACTGGGAAGCTCGCGTTACCCTCCAGTGTTAAAAAAAAGGAGATGCCTCTGGGCACTTTCCTTGTCACCTCTTCCACAACCTCAATGACCTACGCAGGGGGTACAAGAACATGTTTTCTGCTAATACATGGATGCCTGCCCATCCTGCCCATGAACCAGATTAACAAAACTGAAGGGCGCACTCCATCCTGGGACCCAGACAGGTGAGAAAATCTTTTTCTACCCCCGTTATGAACTCCTGTAGCCACCGAATCAAGGCAGCCCCATTATAAAGTCTAATGTCCGCCACATTGAGCCCACCCATAAATGTATCCAAGACCAGCATTTGGCCCACTAAAGAAGTTAGACACTAGAATGCGGGCACAAAGGCATCAGATTTTGTTGCTTTGTGATAATTGTGCTGCAAACAGGGATGATGTCAGGCTGTCTAACGTCAAGGTGGTCTTCCTGCTACCAAACCCTACCTCTCTGATCCAACCTATGGATCAGGGCATAATAGCCAATTTCAAACAAAATTATCGGGCTCTTGTGCTATGTCGTCTGATGAGCGTTATGGATGACCAGACTGGCAAGGATAAACAACCTCCTCCTGTCACTTTTGCAAGAGCGCTGGAGAGTCTCAACGCCGTGTGGGCCTATCTGGAGGCCACTGGATGTCAGTGCTACGACAGTTTTTACTGTCTGGCAGACGTAGTCTATGGAACTCACAGACCCAATAGTGTACAGAGGACTATAACTGATTACTTCAAGTAAGACTAACGTCAGTTAACGGAGACTGTATACTGTATGTATAATAATAAACAGTACTGTGCATATGTTTATCAGATGTCAAGCTTCTTTGAGTCACAACAGTTAAGTGCACGCTCTGGTTAACTGCATGCATTTCTTTGGTCCCAGACCCTTGCACTTAAGCAGATTGCACTGTACTTTGAATTGGCTTATTTTCTTAAATTTTTTCAGAGAAGCTATGGTTTTTTGTTTTTTTTGCTGTTCTGTTTTTTTTAATAGTCCTGTTTGGATTTCTTATACATTTTCATACATACATTTTATACATAAAGCTGGGTATTTTCACCTATAGGTGCTTGTTCCTTTCACATTTCTTACACTCCTTTGGCTTTATATACACTTTTTGAGCAGATACATTTTTACATGTAAGTCTGTGTGTTTTTATATGCAGTTTTTATGTTAATGCATATTTAAACCTTAATTGAATATATATATATATATATATATATATTTTTTTTTTTAATTGGTTATTGCTCTCATTGTTTCTCATTTTATAATTGTTTTAATTTGAAGATCTCTCTAATTAGATGTTTTATTCAATGTTTATTGATGTTTTTATTGTGATCTATTAGATATACTATATTTGTTTTAATTTGCTCATTTTTTAATTTGCTCATTTTATATTCATGTTTGCTGATTTTATCATTTTGACTAACTGAATTATTTTACCTGTTTTTTATCAGTTTGTAACCTCTGATGCAGCCGTAGGGAGAAACGTGCCCACGTCGAGTGGAGGTTGAAGTATAGAAGTTATTGTCCAAATATGAAGGAAAGTGTAGTGCTTTTTGTTCTCAGAGTTGTAAGGAGTTGCAAAGAAAAAGATGGGTTGAAGAAAATGTTTACAAGAGGGCAAGAAAAATCAGCGAAAGAAACATTCAAAAAGTAGCACACTTTCCACGTCCCTAACATCTTCTATACAGATACTGCACTGAAACAAAAGCTTTACCATGCTTTAAGTGCAGTGACTGATGGTGGGTACACATACCATTTTCTGCTTAGGAGGCACGAAGTGCATCCATGCAATCTGCATCAGTGACAGTATGTTACATGTTATGTTATAGCACGCCATATACTTATCAGTTCAAGGCGGGTTACAAAAACTAAAGAAATCAGATCCAAGCTTTCTGGGAATTACAATAAACATTCAAATACGTGGAGGGGCATTTTCAATATGACTTCTAAGTTCAACTTTAGACGTTTTGCAAAAAAACGTCCAAAATCCAAATAGAAAAGGTAATTTTCGAAAAAGAAAAACATCTATCTTTTCTTTTCGAAAATACTGTTTCTAACAAGGTTTTGTGCTTTGGGGGTTTGTTTGTTTTTTGGTCCATTTTCGGGGGAAAAAAAAACACATTTGAGTGAAAAACATAGAAAATCAAGCCACTGGGATATAGGAGGGGCCAGCATTTCTAGTAGACTGGTCCCCTAGACATCCCAGAAGATAAATAAGGCACCCTAGGGGGCACTGCAGTGGACTTCAAAAACATGCTCCCAGGTACACAACTCACCATTGCTCCATTATTTTGTCTGCTGAGCCTCCCAAAACCTACTGCCCAGAACTGTACACCACTACAATAGCCCTTATGGGTGAA
The DNA here is from genome assembly GCF_901765095.1 of Microcaecilia unicolor. Classification (NCBI taxonomy): domain Eukaryota; kingdom Metazoa; phylum Chordata; class Amphibia; order Gymnophiona; family Siphonopidae; genus Microcaecilia; species Microcaecilia unicolor. Next base: position 170,354,914 of record NC_044037.1, on the reverse strand, counting down.
TGGGGCACCTATATGTAGGCACAATGAGTTTCTGGTGAGTTTTGGAGGGCTCACAGTTTCCACCACAATGTGACAGGTAGAGGGAGATGGGGACCAGAGTCCTCCACTCCATAGTGCACTGCACTGACCACTACACTATTTCAGGGACCTGCATGCTGCTCTAATAGACTGGCTCTAACATCTGAGGCTGTCATACAGGCTGGTAAGTCATATTTTTATTTACATTTTTGGGGGGGTGGGAGTGGGTCACTGACCACTGGGGAGGTATTAGGGGTCACCCCTGATTCCCTCCAGTGGTACATCTGGTCATTTAGGGCACCCTTTTGTGCCTTATTTGTTACAAAAACAGGTCTAGCTCAAAAGGTCTTAGTTTTAGTCCTGGACGGTTTTGTTTTGTTCCATTATGGCTGAAAAATGTCCCAAGTCTTAGGAACACCCAAATTTCACCCTTAACACGCCCCCAACATGCCCCCTTGTGTTTGGAACGCACTTCCAACGCACTTCATAGAAAAACATCTAAAAACTGGTTTCAAAAAATATCGATTTGGACATTTTTGCGAGAAAAACATCCAAATTCTGCTTGAAATAAATAAATAAATTCTGCTTTATGCTTTTGAAAATGAGCTCCTAAGAGACATATACTCTCCAGATACAACAATTAAGACTCGGTTCACGGAAACAAAAATAGGTTTTCAGATTCTTCCTTAATACATAACGTTGACAAAATTGCAAAAATAAAGGAAGTGAATTCCATATTGAAGCCATCTGATAATAAAGCGATGCAGAAAAATGTCTAACTGATTTTAAAGCAGTAACACTAGGAAATTTTAAGAAAATTTGATTTTGTGTATGAGATCTATGAAGAAAATTCACTAAGTCCATTATATACAAAGGAGCTGCACTCGATAAGATCTTGAATACCATTATACATACTTTAAATTCAATACGTTCTTTGATTGGCAGCCAATGTAGTTTCAAATAATATTCCTTCACTGAATCATAGCATATCAGACCACAAATCAAACAGCCATATTTTGCATGGCTTGCAATCGATCTAGCAATCTCTTTGAAGAACCAGTTAAGGCGCCAAGTTACAGTAATCAAATCTAGCCAGCACAAGCAACTGAACAGCGTAAAAGTTTCAGTAGAAAAATCTCTCTTAATAGCTCTAAGTTTTCTTAAAGTGGTGTAAATTTTCTTCAAAATCATTGTTAACAGATGGTATAGAGTGACTAAATTGAAAATATTTGGTTTCTACTGACCAATCAATTTATGGTTACTATTAAGCTGCAGGATCAATGCAGCGCATGCAAACCTCTCAGTCCTCCCTTTCCACGGCAATACTTCTATAGCTGAAAGAGTAAAACTGATATAACAGTTGCTCAAAATAGTTCTCTGCTAGTATCTGTGGATTCACCTTTAAAAATGAGATGAAAAAAAAAACATTTCTGATCAAACTTTAGAAGGTAGAAAACTGTGGTGTGGGAGTCTACTTAAGTAATTTATGTTAAGTAAAGATATGGTATGCTATCTACTTGCTATAAATGAAAAAGACTATATCTACTTTATTTTTGCCTTATAATTTCAGAAGTAAAAAATTGACCCTATAGAAATAGTTAAAATACAGGTCAGTGTATATTTTGTTATTCAAATCAACATTTTGGAAGCAGGCTCTGGATGCCTGTTAGCAATTAGGATTCCACTCCTATAAGTTTCAGTTTTGCTAAACTAGGGATTGGTTATAATTAGAGAGGGGGAAAAGACTACAGATTCCAAACCACCACAAAGGAATCTATTTTCGCTGTGCTACACTACAACATTGTACCATATCCTCCTATCTTAGTGAACACTATAAAAGAAATCTGCTGATTCACAAACACGCTCGAGTATTAAAGGCAGACTGACCGAAAGCTATAATTTTATGGCAGAGAAAGGGAGGATACGGTATCTGGTATGGTTTACAAGGGAGGAAGGAAAGTGATAAAAATGGAGAATGCAGGGAGATTTGAAGTTCTTCAAAACCCTGTGCAGTACACAGAATTAACAGTCCAAACTTTATATTTAGAGTGATTCATATGAAGGGAAAGTTACCAGCAGAGTGACCCTTCCTGTACAACAAACATGGCTAAATATAAGATTGACTTTAAGGGTTTACCACAAACTTTCATTATTGTAAGTGTACAATCCTTTTCTCCATACCCTGACACTCTACTATCCTCAAAGACTAATTTCAACCCTGCTAGCACAAATCAGTACCTCATTGCACAAAAAACCAACTAGACCACAACATGGGCATTCACTAAGCCGCAGTAAAAAGTGGCCTTCGGTAGCGTAGGCACGTATTTTGGGTGCATGCCGGGCCAGTTTTTCCGTTTTTAATGGGATTAGGAAAGAGCATGCGGTAAGACTAAAACCAGCGCGCACCTAAATCGGCCTAAGCCCTTAACACTACCCACTGACCTAGCAGTAAGGGCTCACACACTACACACATGGTGACCAGTCGGCAACTGCCGATTACCACCGGAAGCGCCACCAGTGGGGGGAAATAAATATATCATCCAAGCGTTATCTGAAATTATCGCCAGGAGGTACGGTAGCCTGGTGGTATTTTGGTGTGCACTGCACATGCGTAGGGCCTAACGCACCTTTGTAAAAGGGCCCTTAAGTGACTTACTATTATAACTGTAGTTAAGCAAACAGGACAGGAGCATCCAATTTTTAACTGTAGTAGTAAACAGGCCTCTCTCATTTTTATCCTCAAAGATGATACTGTGGTTAGAACATAAACTATATTACTAAATTGGATTATGCCATACTATTTTAAAATTCCTTATGACAATCAATACTTAAGTCGTTGATGTAGGCAATGTTTTAAAAGCTCAGAAATCAAAAGCTGCAGTGTCAGTTTAAAAAATGCTTATTTATCTAGTACACATGATTTTGAAGCATTTACAGAGTTAAGTCAATTTCAGAAGAGATTCACATATTTTGGTGACAATAAATCATGCCATAAAACAAACTAAAATATTCATGTGGCCTGCACACACATGAATTTCTGATCATGTGATCAACTGTTGAAGAAACCTGGTTATATGGCACAGATTACTACATCCCACTGACTTGGGAAAAGGGCCTTATAAGGCCTTCCTCACTCAAGTACTACTTGCATGCACCGGACAACACATTGTCCAAGACGACTCAGCCACCACATGGCAATGCTGCCGTAGATTATGTGGGAAAATTGGGCAGTCATCATTATGGTTGGAGTTTTAACCCCTGAGGGGGGATTTGGACTTTCTCCCATGATTGCAAGAGGGGAGTTTTAGACATTGGAGTGAAAAAGGACTCACTACATTGGAGCAGTTAGTGTCCACAGAAGGACAGTTGCTTCCTTTGGGGGATTTACAGGAGAAATATTTAGATATTAGGGATGTTTTGTGTGTTTACAAGTCAGGAATTACATTCATAGTCTAGACTAAGAACCTGGGGATCAATTTTTGTTCTAAATTGGATGGGTGCTCAACTGAAAGTTCTGTTAGAACTTGGACCACCACCAAACTGTCATCACTCAGCAAGAACGAAGACAGGTTGAGGGAAGAGATATTTTGTCTAGTAGGGCAGGTATCTCACAATGGGTACAAAATGCTTCCCTAAGAGAGATCCAATTCAGGGTGATCCAGAGGGCATATATACCACCCACATGGGCCTTTAAAATGGACTGATATGGACACATGAGTATTTAAAATGTGGAGTTTAACGAGATCCAAGATGGCCGCGCTCTATTAAGACGCTGTGGGTCGTCTCTCCTGCTGTTAAAGAAATGCCGAAACGACGAGGGAGAATAGCGGTCAGAGCTTCCCCGCTACCCCCCTCTTTACCTGGTCCAATGGATCGATATTTCCGACCACAAGGAGCTGTTCATCAAGGCGGAACGCCGCCGGTAGGGAACGCCGGCGACCGGGAGATATCGGCTTCCCCAGGCTTTGAAACCACACTGAGCCCCCTGCACGTACTCCGCCTCCCCAGCCGATTGGTGCGAGTTCCTTCCTCTCTGAATCGACAGGGTCCCTCTTGGAAGGTGTTAAGGGCCCAGAAGAACGTCGTGGAGAAGCTTCAATTACATCTGAGGAGGGACTGGAGGGCAGTTTGCCCATAGAACCGCCGCGGAATGAGGGGAGAGGAACTGAGGGACAAAGTGCGAGCCACGGTCAGTCTTCTGAAAGGTTTGAACTTCCTAAAGAGTTGGTAGTCAAACCAAGGGAAGTGACCTTAGACGCTTTATGGGATTTAGTATCTAACCTGGGACAGACTTTCTTGAAGCAGATTAATGATGTTTCACCAAAAATAAAGACTCTAGAAATTGACTTACAAAAAAAAGGGGAAGATATTAAGGTTTTAAAAGATAAAGTTGAAAAAATGGATCATAAGATTAAGAGTTTTGAATCACTACAACCTACAATGATAAAAGATTTGACAAATCTCAGGCAAAAAATGGAGACTTTAGATAACTATACTAAAAACCACAACCTGAGATTTGTTAACTTTCCTAAAATACAAAATGTTGCTCCTCTTGAAATGTTAAAACGTTATCTTCGGGAAGTTTTGAATATACCGGAACAGAACCTACCGCCATTTTCCCAAGTATATTATATCCCAGGGAAGAGCCTGAATCAAGTAGTTGAAAATCCTATAGACATATCTCTCTTGCTTGGAACTTCTGACACTGAATTAGCAACAGCCGCCACTTTGGTGGCGACTGTTGTGTTATTGCCTGACAAGGATTGGATTTTCCATTTGTTTTTCCGAAACAAGGATAAAACTTTAAGTTTTAAAATACTGTTATTTCCTGATGTCTCTAAGGAGACAAGACGACGGAGGAAACAATTTTTTCTCCTTAGGCCAGAAATTCTGCACTTGGGGGGTACCTTTTTTTTAAGATACCCCTGCAAGTGCATAGTAAGGCTCAGGGAGAAGAAATATGTATTTACAGAACCTGTACATGTATCGACACTTATAACCTCAGTAAAAATGGAGAAGCATTAAAGAAAGGAACAACTCCACTTAACAGAGTTTGGAATCCTGTATTGTTTTCCTATATATATTTCTCCCTCTGATTTCCTAAAATCTTGGATCTCAATTTATGGACTTGAGTGTCATTTATCCTTTTGAGAATGTAATTTTATTTTCTCCTTTTCCTTTGTCTAATGTATAAGTTTGTTTGATATTGACACTTTTCCAACACAAGATGTTTCTTTTATATATTGTTTAAATCAATAAATAATAAATTACTCTCAAGAAAAAAAAATGTGGAGTTTAAGAGCAAACTTGAGACATATGTTCTGAAGCTGGAGGAAAGTACAAGAGTTTTAGAACAAGGTGTATAGCTTCAGGAAACATGTGTTGGGAGGGAGTGGCTTTCCTACACCCAGAGAATTTATCTTGGGGGTGCTCTGAACAACCCTGGAGTTGGGAGGAGGCCAACTCACCTGGATTAAGAAGATCTGGGTATTAGGGAAGAAAGCTATTCTGAGGGATTGGGTGACTCCAGAAACCCCTTCTTATTGGTAATGGCAGGCGGCAATTCATTAGTCCATGCTAATGGACAGGCTGGGGTTGCATAATACCTAGATTAAGGCAGGTGTTTCTAGATAAATGGGGAGATTACATTCAGGTGTTATCCCCAAAGTACTAAATTCTTTGTAATGCTGTGGATTGTACCTATCTGTAACGGATGATGGAGTGGGGTCTGACACTACTAGAAACTTCTCTAAGGACCAGGCTTAACAACCCAGGGTCTCTGTAGAAGGCAGTCTGTCAGATAGGGATGTAGTGAGGAATGGTAGGGGGGAAGGATGAGGAAAGTGGGAGCTTTGTGTTGAATACAATTACAATGTGATTCAAAAGTTATTCTTTTTATGCCTAGATGACTGATTTTGTGAACTGTGAAATTTCAGAAACATTACTCCATCTAGTGATATTTTTTCTGGTTATAATTCTCATTCTTATTATTGTGGATGTTATTTTTCCTCGTCTCTGTTTTTTGTATAGGTTGAGGAAGCTCACTGCTACTGTTAACTGGGTCTTTTCTCAGCCAGATTTAGTACTTCCATACCTTGGCTCTTTTGCATACAATAAAACAGATTTTCCATAAAAATGACAACTATAAAAAAAAAACCACAAGCAGGCTTTGTTTTTAATTTTTTTTTTTATTTCTATTTTCTCTCTTTTTTTTTTTTTAGATCCAAGGGTGCACTTCATCACATCTACCCCCTCTGGAAGTCCTTGAGGATGCCATTGTTAGCTAGGCCACCAGAAACAGCTGACCTGAAGCATCAAGAATTAAATTGTCTTCTCCAAAAACAGCACACCATTAGCATTCTGTACTACAATGCTAGCTAGTCAGATGTCCACAATAAACGGGAACTTCCTAAAAGATTACAGCTGCTGTATCTCAGTTGTTTTGACAGCTGAGTATTTCTATATAGAGCAAAGCTTTTATCCAATTACACTTTCAAAGATCAGCACAGAGAAACACTGAATAATCACACTAACTTGGATTTTTGCTCTTCATATGTGGATTTATTCAATGACATTTATCAGAAACATCTTCCTAAACATGCGTCTTAAGAGTCCATGGCCTTATAGAACAATGAAACTTGCACTAAGTGAAAGGTTCTCAACTTGTCAGGAATTAACACAATCCAAAAAGTTATCATACAAAATTAGAGTTGACAGGGAATTATAAATTCCTCAAACAATGTGTGTGTGTGTGTGTGTGTATATATATATATATATATATATATATATATATATATATATATATATATATATATATATATACAGATTTTAAAATCTTGTGTGAATAGCCCCTCTTTCTTAATTTATCCATCATTGCTTTTGATTGTTGTTTGAACATATTTTTATCTGAACAAATTCTGCATGTTCTAAGCAACTGAGAGAATGGAAGGCTGTTTTTTTTAAGTGTACAGGATGACAACTAGAATTATGTTATGGAGCGGGACTCCTAGTGAATTATCCCTCTTTATGGATTGGTTAAACACCTGTAATTCCAACATTCAATTTACTGAGCAACATTCTTATGAAGTGATTAATTATTTATATGTTGAAGTTTCGTTGGGTTCTGATGGATTTTCAAACCAAGGTTTTCGAAAAAAAACACTGACAGGAATACTTTTCTGCATAATTCTAGTTGTCATCCTGTACACTTAAAAAACAGCCTTCCATTCTCTCAATTGCTTAGAACATGCAGAATTTGTTCAGATAAAAATATGTTCAAACAACAATCAAAAGCAATGATGGATAAATTAAGAGACAGAGGCTATTCACACAAGATTTTAAAATCTGCATACACAAGAGCCAAGTATAATAACAGAGATCTCCTGCTATCAAGCACTAACAGTAGAGAAAAAAAAAAAGAACAATATTTTTACTATGGTTCTGAAATACACAGAGGCAAGTCCTAAAATTGCAAACATTGTAAGGAAACGGTGGGACATTATACAATCTATTCCCGTTTTCTTTTTTTTGTTATTTATAATTTGCAATAATTATCAAGACATACAATCTTTTAAGATATAACAACCATTAATCCAGATGAATAACACAGAAAATCATTACAAAGAAATATATCATTTGGTGTCATTTTTAGTCCACATAGTGGGATCCAAGATTTTGATATATTCCCGTTTTCAAGGAAAAGAAGAATTTAAGAATTACATATGCAAGGGGCAGAAACTTGAAAGAAAAACTGAGCTCCGCTGATGTAGCTATTAAACCACGCACGAAAGTGAGTAATGTAATTGGACATTTTAAATGCGGGACTTGTCAGGTTTGTCGAATTATGGCTCAAACTAAAATTTTCAAGGACGATGTCAATCGTAGAACATTTGTTTTGAAACATCTTAGTAACTGTTTATCTGATCAAGTTGTGTATGCTATCACTTGCCCGTGTTCGAAAATTTAAGTTGGCATGACAACCCGTCAGCTTAAGGTCTGGCTACTTGAAGATCTGTCCGTAAGGAGCCTTTGGTGGAACACTGTTTAAACATGCAACATACACTTGAAGATCTTTAGTGCTGCGTGAATGACAGGATTGAACCACTCAGTAAAGGAGGGGACCAGAAGTAAATATTACAGCGCAGTGAAGCGAGATGGATTCATCGTCTTAAAAGTTTAGAGCCTTTAGGTTGGAACAACACCATAGACTGGCATGTGTTTTATTAAAGCCATTTCTTTTTATAAGATCATTACTATGAGTACATTCAGAAGTGATCATATCTTTTTCTGCCCCTTAGGGGGCATTTCTATGCAAATCATTTGATGACGTTTTTGGATTTAAAGCCTAAAAGTTGGCGTCTGACGTGTCAGTGCCATTTTGTTTGAGAGGAGGAGATGAGAGAACTTGAGGGTATTCCACAGGATTATTTCAGCTGAAAACTGAAATGTCATTTGCTCTGAAGTTCATTTTGTTTAAATAACAAGGATTTATTTATTTGTTGCATTTGTATCCCACATTTTCCCACCGATGTTTTCTCCCTAGATATTATCTGGTGACTTGACATATAAGCACTAGTTTCTGAAGAAACCTCGAAGGGGTGAAACGGTGGCCCCGTAGAACGAACGCTTGAAAGTTAAGTGCTGGCTCTTTTTGTCTGTCTATTGGAAGAGTTAATACAGGTTATAAAAGAATTTTTTGAATTTCATGAAAGTATATATATATTTTTTATTTTATATATATATATATATATATATATAATAAAAAAAATAAAAAAAAGAAGTTTTCAGCCCCATGATAGAAATTAAAACACTGGTTTGAATGTTTAACCATGTTTCACTAAAGGTTACAGTCCTTTCGTTTCTGAGGGCTTTTCTCCATAAACAAAAAAAAGTTTTGGTTCAGCAATTTTTGAACACTATGTACTTATGACCACATTGTTTGAGTATTAGATTATCTTATATTTGCACAAGTATTTGCTGCATTTTGCTACACTGTCGTGAATTATAAATTCATCCAGGACATTCTTGCAAGGAATGAAATATACTTGTCATATACTCCTCCTCCGTCTTCTCTAAGTGGTTTAGGAAGGAACATTGGAAGTAGAGGATTGATGCATTTCTTCCTTGAAGAATGCAGAGAACACACACAGCCCTCTCAGTCCTCCACTCCAAACACCCTCCCCTCCCAATCCACCCACATACAGTTTTTTTTAATCTCCAGGACTCCATCTCCCCTGTCCCCAAACACACAGTTTTCTCACTTTCATTTCTTCCTCTTCCCATCTCACTCTGACTTGCCTACCATATTTCACTATCCCTGTTAACAACTCTTTCGGAACTTCCAGGTCCCTATCAGAGCAAAAACCATTTGCTCCTAGGCCTACCAGGCAAGAAAATCCACTCACGACAGGCGAGGAAACCAGCAAACATTTAAAGCCCATCAGTTAACAGAGACACATTCAGATTTAAAAAAAAATGACTTGTCCAAGCTCCCTTCATATAGGCTGATACATCACAGTAAATGAAAATTATATTATGGGCAATTCCTATGAAAACATTTCAGTGTTATGTAGCTGAAACAAATGTACTACCTACCAGCAAAAAATAAAATAAAAATTAAGTAGAAATTGTGGTATATGCTGATAGATTGGTCAGCTTAGAAAATAAAATGGAACTGAGACTAACTCGCAATAAATACCTAAGGTCCCTACAGTCCACAAAAGTAGAAGTAACGAAGAAGTTGGGACCTACAGGTCAGTAAGTCTTGAGTTCTATGGTAAGTAAATTCATGGAAACATTTTTAAAACAGAGAATAATGAAGTTTCTAGAAGCCACTGGATTACAGGACCCGAGACAATATGGTTTCACTAGAGGTAGATCTTGCCAGACAAATTTGATTAACTTATTTGACTGGGTGGTCAGATAGTTGGATTGAGGGAGACTGCGCTAGATATAGCGTATTTAGACTTTAGCAAAGCCTTTGACATGTTTCTGCATAGATGATTAATAAATAAACTGAGTGCCCTTGGTATGGACCCTAAAGTGCCTGAGTGGGTTAGGAACTGGTTGAGTCAAAGGTAGTGGGTAAATTGAGCTCACTCCGAGAAAAGGAAAGTTATCAGTGGTGTGCTGCAAAGTTCAGTTCTTTAACATTTCTGTACTGAAGGGCTGTCTGGTAAGGCTTGCCTGTCTGTGGATGATACCAAAATCTGCAATGGAGTGGACACCACTGATGGTGTAGGTAACGTGAGGAAGGACCTAGTGGTTTGGTCCAGAATTTGGTAGCTAAGATTTAATAATGAAAAATGAAAGGTCATGCATTTGGGCTGCAAAAACCTGAGGGAACAGTACAGTTTATGGGGTGAAGAACTTTTGTACACAAAAGAGGGGCAAGACAAGGGTGAGATTGTATGTGATGATCTTAAGGTGGCCCAACAGATCGAAAAAACGACAGTGAAAGCGAGAAAGATGCCTGGGTGCATAAGGAGAGGAAAGCAAGGATACATAACTGTAGAAGGTATTCTCCGAGAACAGCAGGCCATTCATTCTCTCATGTGGGTGATGCCATCAATGTTGCCCAGCGCAGAACGCTTAAAAAGCATAACACAGTTTTAACATGCAGCAGCATCCCCACTGTGCATGAACAAGTGCCTTCCCGTCTGCCACAAAAGCGCGGAACCATCAGTACAAAGTATAGCTATCAGAACAGGAGACAACTCCAAGGGGAAGTGGGAGGGTGAGAACCCACTGGTCAGAGGTTGCAAGGGTCCCCCCCCCCCCCCCCCCCCCCACGGCAGGTCATCTGGAACAGTCATTGGTATGGCAGCTATGCTCTTCTGGAGCCAGTCAAAAACTCGTCCCCTGCTTTGACTGGGGAGCTGGCTGGGCCTTAGGTGCACATTGTTGACGTTAACAAATGTGCTGTGGCTGCACCTGCCAAGGCTGGTGAGAAGGAGCATACCTACACCTTTGAGAGTAGTAGGGAGCTCTCTTAGTCTTGCTTGAAAACATCCCGGATAATGAGGAAGAAGAAAACATCTGGCGGGCAAGAGTATCGATGGTATCAGTATACTTCATAATGAGGTCAGCAACCTCCTTCATCTCTCTAAAAAGTTACTCCCCCCCCCCCCCCCCCAGCATGTGGCATCCATCAGTCTCTGCTGGGCCACGTGATCCAAGTCAGAGACATTCAGCCCTGAGAGAGTCTGTGCATCATAATGCTGTGGCTAGAGATCCAGGATGCCACATCAAAAGTATCATAAGCACCACTGGCCAAAAACTTATTAAATGCCTTCTGCTGGTTGACCAGCCTGCGAAGAGATTCTGCCTGCTCCGGTGGAAGAGTCTGCCAAATTGATGGATGTGCACCCAGTTCCACAAGTAAAGACTCGTGTAGAGCTGGTAAGATTGTATGTGAAAGATGAGAATAGAGGCATGATACATATTCCGTCCAAAAGACTCCAGGCCTCGAGTTTCTCTGCCTGGGCGTGCCAAAGCAAAGTCTCTGGAACTCCTGGCCCTTTTGAAAGTGGATTCTAGCACCACAGAATGAGAAGGCAACTGAGGCCTGTCAAAGCCTGGAAACTCTGGATCTGATACATGATATCAATCTTTTTGGGCAGGACAGGGACCGACAGAGGGGACTCCCAATTCTTTACCTAAACATCTTTCAGGATCCAGTGAAGTGGGACTGTCACAGCCTCTCTAGGAGGAGTCTCGTAGTCCAGGACTTGTCCTCCATCTCCAAGCATATTGTAATGGCAGCCACCATCCCCCCTACAAAACCTGGGAAGGAAAGGCACTCGGATGGAGACTTCCTCCTTAACTCTGGAGTGGAGGGAGTCTTATGGGATACCATAGCACTCCTCCTCCAAGAAGTACCAAGGGCCCTCATCAGACATCCATGAGTGCTCCTCGCCGGTGTCAGCAAAGAGTTCCTCATAGGAGGGCTGAGACAGAGCCTGCCTTGAGAAAAAAAGAACCATGTCTTTGTCTGGAGGGCCATCATAGTATAGGTTCTACCTGCAACTCTGATGAAGCTTCCTCCACCAATGTCGAGGGGGTGCCAGAATGGGTGGCTGTCGTCTCCTGTACCGCATGCAGCACCAGAATCTGAGGCCTCACTGCAGCCTGAGGACCTTGCGGGGCAGCAAGGAGAGGAATGGCTGGTGCAAGCACCCCCGATGCCAATGCACTCTGCTGAAGTTGCCCCACCAAATGCTCATGGAGCATGGCCTGGATGCACTCATCAAAGGCTACCATCGGAAAAAGGCTAGGGTGTCTGACCAGAGACAACCTGCTGAACTGTTGGGGTCGGTGTGGGTGATTGGTCCCGGTTGCACGGAGACTCAAGTCGGCACCTCCTCAATGAAGGGAGAGCGCTCCTCCCAGTGCCAACGCTTCTCAGGGACCGGATCCCTCGGTGCCCCATTGCTCCTAGTACCATGAGTCAAGGGGGATCAATACTGATGTTTCTTGGCCTTTAACAATGCCGGTCATCTATACTTGTTGGCGACAAAGAAGACAAGGTTTAAATCTCCACGTCTCCTCGGTGTTGGGTTCAATGCTGACTGATCCCAGGGACCCTGCATTGCAGCCGGTGTTGAGGCAGCTGGAGACCTGCTCGATGCATGCCCACCCCCAGTGTCTGACATGGGTCGAGCAGCCATATGGACCAATGCATCCGATGCCAGTGCAAGGCTTGACACCGATACCACTGCAGATGTCGAGAATTTGGACTGGGCTTCAAATATTTCTCTGAGCCTCTCTGGCCAACTGAGTCCTTTTCTTCACATGAAGACAAGGAATATAGCTAGAAGGGATATGCTCAGGCCCCAAACACTGGAGACACCAAGAATAGGTGTCCTTTCCAGAGATGGTGCAATTGCACCTGGTACAGCACTTGAAATGGAGGAGTGGCCTAATGGTTAGTGTAGCGGGCTGCAGACCTGGGGAACTGGGTTCGATTCCCGCTGCTGCCTGATGGTTGGCAGTGGGTTCAGATCCTGGGGAACCAGGTTCAATTGCCTCTGCAGCTCCGTGTGACCTTGGGCAAGTCACTTACCCTTCTGTTGCCCCAGGTACAAAAGTAGTACCATGAACCACCTACACTGTGAGCCCACTAGGGACAGACCCAGTACCTGTAAAATGAAAATGTAAACCGCTTAGGTCTACGCGGTATATAAATGAGCACATGAAGCCACTGGGTAGCTCTGATGATATGGAAGGGGAAAAAAGTCATGGCTAAATCAAACAACTTCATGGTGACCTTAAAAAGGGGAAAAACAGTATAAAGGGCCTTCAAAAACAAAGGGAACACAATTCTTTCATCAAAAGAGTCCTTTAATAATAAAATTTGATTGGAGGAAGACCCGACACGGGCCGTGTTTCGGTGCTGCCGCCCGCACCTGCGTCAGGGGTCACACCAATGACAAAAGAGGCTTCAACAGACTAATTTCAACCGTCTGATGAGTTCCAAAATGTTCCTATGGATAGAATTGTTCTGTTTCTTACTGATTGCTTTCAGATATTAACCTGTTACACTGCTTGGATGTGATGCTTTTCAAAAAAAATGAAATCTCAAGCATTGCTCTGGTGTTGTTTTTTTTTTTTTTTTCTTCTTTCCTTATTTCTGTAACATGGAAAAAAATAAAGAAAACTTAAAAGTGGGGATAAAAGGAAACTAAAACTGTAAGAGGATGAGAAAAAATGAGGGGAAAGAGTAAATCTGGGGAAAAAACCCACAGGGAAGGCACAAAAAACCACCCCCCAAACTGCACCAGATGCAGTGAGGGAGCCGCAAAGCAGCACATCATCTCCTCACAGCGGAAGGAAGAAGACTGATGGTCCCGCAATCTCGCTGCAGGCGGGAAAGCATTCACACACGTGTGATGGAGACACCGTCATCTGTGTTTAAAACTGTATTACGCTTTCTAAGCATTCCGCGCCAGGTGGATGACGTCACCCACATGTGAGAAGAATATGGCCTGCTTGCCTTCGGAGAATGGCCAATGAGAAAAAAAGAGAGGTGATGTTGTCCTTGTATAAAAAAATAATCTGGTGAGACCTCATTTAGAATATTATGTACAATTTTGGAGACCATACATAACTTCAAAATAATTTAAACAGAATTGAGTTGGTCCAGAGGGCAACTACAAAAATGGTCAGTGGTCATTGTCATAAAGCATGTGGGGACAGACTTAAAGATACTTTGGAAGCTGGGTGGGAGATATGATAGAGACTTAAATATCTACATGGCAAAAATGAACAGAAGGCAAATCTCATTCAATTGAAAGAAAACTCTGGAATGAGAGGGCATAGGATGAATGTGAAAGGGGATAGACAAGCAACCAAAGGAAATATTTCTTCGTGGTAAGGGTAGTGAATTCTTGGAACAGCCTCCTGGTGGAGGTGGAGGAGACAAAATCTGTATCCGAATTCAAGAAAGTTTGGAACATGCACATAGGATCTCTAAGCAAGTGGAAGGGATAGTAGATGGCATGATGGGCAGACTTGAGTAGGCCATGCGGTCTTTCAATTTTCTATGTTTGATCAGATCCTGTTAAAAATGAGCCAGCCATTTCATATTTTAAATAGGTCAATTGAAAAAAATCTTATTGCTCAAAGACACTGGGAGCTCAATACTCTCCTCCAACTCCTTAAACTTGCTACCCAAAACAATGGCAGACATATGCTAATACGTACTTATTATTGTGGCGATTCAATAAACTGGCGCCACAAAAAGCTGCACTTAGGCTTACCTAAGCTATTACAAAATACAAGCTTAAGGCAGCATTGGTGCAACAAAATATAGGTATGGCCACTTATATCAACCCAACAGGAAGTGCAAGTGTTTCCTAAATGCACAGTGCCAAGTATGTAGCTTAAATTTTTAGTTGTGCATATACTAGGTGAAATGCCCAGGACACGCCCATGTTAAGTAAACAGTTTATAGAATAGTGTCTAACTGCCAATTATTAGCACCAATCACACACATGCTATTATTCTATAATTATGTGCATATTATTGGCACTTAACTTTAGGTGCACCTTACAGAAATTACCATTTGTGTATATTTAGAGAGAAAGATGTAGCTGGGGAAGGACAAAATTACAGTAAGAAAGAAAAGGGAAGACAATATCATATGTCAAAGCAAAAAAATATTTAGCAGTATTTTAATTTTGTTTAATTAACTTAGGCCTTTTTGTATTGGTAGGTCGATAATAAGTAGAGAAAGCATTTAAAATTTTTAAATCACATAACCGCAAGATGGAGTAATTCAATTAATTTATAGATTATTCTATTTAGAATAATCTTTAATTAGAGATTTTTGTTTTAGCTTCAATTAGAAAAGTATGTGGTCAGAACCCAGTAAAAATGATACAGGATTTAGGCAAAATGTTCCTTCATTTTTACACAGAAGACTGAACTGGGCCTGGCATATAATTTCCTGGCAGACAATTATGAAAGAGACGTGTGGTAGACTTACCACAGGTTTGAAGTTTCTAGCTGGTACTTCATTCCCATCATACTTGATAAATTACAAATGTTCTCATCAGTGAAGGCCCATGCTAATTTAGCAAGAACGCTAATATGCAAGGGGAAAATTACAGCCTTTCATTCAAAGCAAATCAGTTTCTCCAATGTCATATCATGTTATTACTTTGTCTCAGCTCAGTCTATCCAAACAAATTGTGATAGATAACAGAAGGAAACATTGGTTAAGTCCAACACTGGATATGCACATTTAAGAGAACCATCAAACACAAGGTTGAGATGATCCAATTAAAATGTGTCACAAGCCTATTCAAGCCTTTCAAAAAGGTTAAATAAATGTCTAAGCAGAAACACATGTCACAGTTCACAAAAGGCCAATGCCAATCCTCAAAGGCTGTAAATGTGTTTCTTTTTCATAGGAACAGAATGCACAGATCATATATTTCAGATTTCTCATTTCAGTTTATAACAGTTTATACAATGTTACTATTCAGATAGCAAAGTTCAGCAACTATATTTTGCTCATCCAGAGCAGTAACAATTTTACACAGCTGAATCACAATTAATTCAACTTATCCTCCCCTCCTGAACCTTTGTCCACTTTGTCCACTTTTCTAGCATCCCTGCACCTCTATAGTACATACATCAGTGTTTATAATGCATTATTCCCCTCAGAGACCCCTTCATCCACCACCTTCCCCTTCCCACCTCGGCTTGTGTGTAACATTCGCTCCTCTTCTGTTCAGCTTTAATTAATATACCATTTGCCAAACTGACCCCAAACTGCCCAATATTGATGCAATCTATGGTGTCTATTATATGCTGTTCTCTTACAATCAGTCTTTTAGTGTCAACACTGAAAGGATGTCCATTTGTTTCTGGAATCTTGCAATAAATCTGTTTAACAGCTACTATACAAAATAAGCGAAAAATGTTACTCCTGGAAAAATGTTGTGCACCTGTTCAGTGCAGAATTTGTAGAGAATTACCTACATGCAAAGAATTCTGCACTTCCTATGCAGACTTCTGTGCAGGCACTAGCATCAGCATCTCTCCTCAATCCCTTTCCTCCCTCCCCAGAAGAGACAGTGCAGTAAGGAGTTGTGCTGCATCCTCCTCCTGTAGACCTAGAAACAACTGCTCATTTGAGCTGCATGGCTATACAGGAAGAAAGGAAGGAACCGTGCGCAGGGAGACCCTTGCCTCCGAAAAGCGGAGAAAGGGATCCCGACAAGAGAGCCTGACGCTCCAAAACCCCACATGTTGACACAACAGCCACCAAGAATGCTGGCTTTTAGGTGCAGTTCAAATGAACATTTGAACCTATGATGGCAGAGGAGGAGGAGGAGGATGTGGCCCAATTTCCTGCTGTACACCACCTCCTCCTTTGAGCCATGAGATCAAGACAGGGAGGTGGAGGGAGGCAAGGGGTATACCAAGGTCAAGTGTGGTATGGGTCACTGGAGTTGGCTGGGAGTGTCATGAGGTAAGGAAGGGGCAGAGTCAGAATGAATGTGTGTTATGAGGATAGGAGAGGCAGAAAAAGATGAGAATGTGCCACTGGTGTGCGATGATCATGACTGAGGATGTACCATAGGGGAGGATAGGAGTGGGGGGAGAAACAATGAGAGGTGGAGGTGTGTCCCTGGAGGACGGCAGAAAGAGAGGTAGAGTTGTGTGCCTGATAAGACAGGAAAAGTGGGGATACTGAAAGTGAGAGACGAACTTGGGACAGACAGAATGGAGAAGCTAGATCTTACCTGACAATTTTCTTTCCATTAGTCCTTCCCACTATTCCAGAGCCTGTGGGATGGCTGTGTCCATCAAGCAGCAGGTGAAGATAGAGAACCACTCTTCATTCATTGCTTCTTAGTCTAGGAATCACACATCTCGACTACTGTAATTCCGCTTATGTAGGTTTTACTCTTTCCTCCCTTAAGCATCTTCAAGTTGTCCAATCCACTGCAGTCCACTTACTCCACCACTCAAAGCTTTTTGATCATGTCACCCCACTCCCCCAGTAAGAACATCGGTTACCCCTCTTTGCTTGGATTCAGTTTAAACTATGTACTCTTGTCTACAAATCTATGTCTCGTCTCCCATCAGCATCTGAATACTTAGCCTGCCTCTTCATCCTCTATGCCCCTCTAAGTTGCTTCATTCTTCCGTATCTGGGTCACTTTGTTTACCTTCACAATCCATCATTCGCCTTGACATCAAGCGCGTCTCTGCTATTAGCTGTTCTGGACCCTGACTCTGGAACTTGCTCCCTGTGCGCCTCCAACACGAGCCCTGAAAACCCACCTGTTTGAAATAGCATACCCTGTCACACATTAATTATACATTTCTGATATATTTTTCCCTCCTTCCTCTTCTCTTTTTAGCAGCTTATTTTGTTTATTGATAACCTTACAGAAGCCAGCTTTGGCCTTTTGCGGTATATCAAGTATCTGTAAATAAATAAATAAATAGAAAACTGAGCTGAGACATCTCTGTCTGGCATCCAGTCCAACTCCTCAGTATTTATGTAGACAAGCAGTAAGAATAATACTCAGAACAAACACAACAACCTTAAACAACTCACTAATCTAATACTAACCAGACAAGCAAACATCCTTGGACAACTTGTAGAGAACAAGATATGCAGGAAGCACCGTGCACAAAAGTCCTCGTTAGAGCCGTTCCGCACCGAATTCCATAACGAATAGGTACGGAACGGCTATGCATGAAGGAAAGGGAATGCAAATGAGCTGCTCATTGCAGCTCACTTGCATTCTCTAACCCTTCGTTAAAAGCATCGATAATCGGCTGCTCTACGCATGCCAAAAACATTATAAAAAAAAAAACACGTCCTTTATGGACGGCCTTGCCCCCACCCCCCGCCCGAGGTCGCCGCTGCTCCCCGCTCCCCCCTGCATTAAAATCGTGACTTTTTTAGGCAGCCCCGGCCCCAACTCCCTCCTTCTCCTTTTTTTGGAAAAATAGCTCCCACCATCCTCCACCCCCGTGCCCTGCCCCCGCTGCCCCCACCAGAGGTCGTCGCCGCCGCTCCCCCCCTCCACCGGGCCCCCCTCCGTCTGAAACCGGGCCCGTGCAGCGCCTCTCACCTCTGTGTGAAGGCGCTGCACGGGCAAGAACAAATAATCGCCTCCTCCAACGTCCCTCCGTTCCTCCTGGGCCCGCCCTCATCTGACGTAAGTAACCTACGTGCCTTTAAAGTGGGCACCACCAGCCACAACACCCCTGCTACAACTGGCAACAGCACAGGAGCCACCCCAGGCAGATTTTCTGAAGGAGCTGAATAAGCTGCGTCCATCCTGCTGGGGAGATAGAGAATACTGAAGAGGCAGATGGAGCTAGCTGGCCATGAGGCACTATGGTTTTTCAGTGCTCTGTATCTCCCCCTGCTGGTTGATGGACACAACCCACTCGTAATGGATTCATCTGCTTGATGACAAAGAAAGGACCGTTTTAGTGCTGATTCCAGCCGCCGGTCCTGATTGTCCTTCAGGGCGACCCCTCCCTCTACTGGGAGGGTGGTCTTTTTTTGTCACCGCCGTGACTAAGGCATCCCAAAACTGGTCATGTGCTCCTCACTCAGAGGGTAAAGATGCCCTATCACCCTGGCCACTTTCAAGGGCCCCTCGGGGTCAGCCCATTGAGCAGAAATAAGCTCGGACGGAGTCATGCAAAAAAAAGGCACGAGCAGGCTTCTTAGTACTCGCCATCCTCGGATTACCAGATGAGGCCTCGCCTTGAACAGGGTCATCAATAGAGAGGCCTGTAAGGCATCAGAGATAAGTGCTGGCAGCTCATCGCGGTGGAAAATCTGAACCGCAGTGGGATCATCCAGATCCAGTGGCAAACTGGCTCCTTCTTCTGGCATTTAAGACCACAAAGGCCTGCCAGATCCCTCAGAGTCCCCACAGCCTGACCACAGGGGGGGGGGGGAGCGCCACTCTCCGGTGGGGAATTTACCCGTCTATGCTTAGCGTGCATCCAACGCTCAGGGGCATCCACGTCTGGCATCAGCCCCGGGCCATCATCAGTCGGAGGGGAACCAGGTAGCAATGCAGTGTCAAACACCTGCACAGTCAGGAAAAGCCTCAGAAATAGCAGCGCTTTTTTTTAACGCTGTGAGGAAAGTTTGAGGCAAACAGCTACAGAGGCACTCTGGAGGCAGAAGAGGGTGGGAAATGCAGGGAAAGGGCAAACCTATATGCCTGTATCCACACAGGGGGAAGGGTAAGGCAGGGAAAGGGCGAACCTATGTGCCTTTAAAGTGGGCTCCACTTAGCCACAACACCCCTGCTACAACTGGCAAAAGCACAGGAGCCACCCCAGGCAGAATCTTCAAGGAGCTGAACAAGTTGCATCCAACCCTGCTGGGAGATAGAGAAATACTGAGAGGCTGATGGAGCTAGCCGTCCTAGAGGCACTATGGTTTTCAGTGTTCTCTATCTCCCCCTGCTGGTAGGTGGACACAACCCATTCGTAAGGGATTCGTCTGCTGCTGATGACAAGGAATGCAGTCTTTAGGATATGATCTTTCAAAGAGGCCTTAAAGAGTGGTTCAAAAGGAGGCTTCTGCAGAGCCGGAGGGACTAAATTAAGGTCCCATTCTGGACACTCCTCGCAAGAGATGAACGATATTCAATGAGCATTGTTCATTCATGTTTTTAGGATAGGTTAGAAGAGTTGTTTTAGATTTACTGAAGAACACATTCACACAGTTTCTTCTTTCTAAAGTTTTTCACAATTGAGGCAATTTACTAATATACACATGAACACTACTAGCACATGCTAGTGCACACTGTTAGTAAATGAC
Organism: Microcaecilia unicolor; assembly: GCF_901765095.1. NCBI lineage: Eukaryota > Metazoa > Chordata > Amphibia > Gymnophiona > Siphonopidae > Microcaecilia > Microcaecilia unicolor. Next base: position 170,334,573 of record NC_044037.1, on the reverse strand, counting down.
CTCTACATTGCTTTCTAGCACTGGAAATAAATGCTAAAGATAACATTGTTCAGTCTCTGTTAAATATATGTATTCCACATGCACAAAAACGTTACAAAAATCCAAACTTGTTTCAACTAAGTTACAGTTAAACATTTTGACAAAAGAATGAAACTGCAGTTCATCTATTCACTTTTGCAGCCAGCACATAATCTTCTGAATGTTTTTTAGTAGTATTTCAAGCTAAACATATATAGAAATAAGCAAGGAACTAAAATTACTGTCTTGACTGAAGATATCACCGTTTTACAATACATCAGTGCAAAAGATCTATCTTCATTTTGAAAAGCTAAGAGCAGTATACTTCTAAATGACTTACTGAGCGGCAGGGAGGAAAGACAGAAGTGTAGCACTGTCATTCCGTTAAAGATATCAGTCTTACCCAAGTTGGTAAGTTGGTCTAGGCCTGGTGCAAAACTGACAAAATCTCACACATCACCTAGATAGGATTGGACATAGTATTGGAAGGAGCTCGCTGTCATGTAGTTGGAACCATATGTACCACAGGAAGGAGGTTCTGAAAACCAAATTTAAGATTCTAGGACTTCAGAGGCAAGCTGATCTCCCAAGTCTCAATATGTAGATGAGACAATGGTGTAGAGAAGGCTTTAGAATGGAAAAAAAAAACTGGGCAACATTTTGAGGATAGATGAGCCAAAAGGATGGGGTTCCAACCAAGGTGGAACCAGGCTGCTAACACTAAGCTTGAAAAAAAGAGAGAGAATGGCTAATTTTAAACTAGATAATGGAGGAAAGCAAACAGTCACTCAGAAGCAGGTGCTTCTGAGCAAGGCAACTTCAAATGGTACTGGCAAAGTGCTAAAGTTAAAATATCTCACTAGAGAGGTTGTGGTAAAAGCTGAAGAATCCCAGGTGCATTTCAGTAAGGGAACAAATGGAGATAAATGATTACAAATTACTCCATCAACTACTAGGCAGATCATGAATATAAATTAAATACATATTTTGAATTGTCAGTATGTGAATGCCAGACATCTACAAAATAAGATTGGAGAGACTGTATGGCATTAAATGGGGATGCTGGGATATAGTTATACCAGGCTATAACCCTTTGGGAAGGACAGGATAGTAAGAAACAGAGGAGGATTAGCATTCTGTGTTAAAGATTAATATTAATGCGACAGAATTGCACGGTTTAATGGTGTAAAGAAGAGGCACTATGGATTAAGGTGAAGAGTCTATATATGGCGCAAAAAAAATAACTAAATTAAAAATTTTACAAACAAATTGGTGCAGAAATCAGCGCCGACTATGCATATTTAACAAGTGGCGCCTACATTTAGGCGAGGTATACAGAATATGCTTAGTTGATATCTCAGCGCCTGTGTGTCTCCATTTACACCAACGAAAATGTGACAAATCCCAGCACACCCTTGACCATGCCCCTTTTTGCCTATGCAGATGGCGCACTGCATTACAGAATGCACTTAGCGAGTTGTGCGCTTAAATTCTAATTGCCAATTAGTGCTTATTATTGCTTAAGAGCAATTATCAACGCTGATTAACTTGTTAAGCCAATTAAGTTGAACGCGTTGTTATAGAATGCGTACCGATTCCGGCATGGCTCTCTAGGCGCGCTATATAGAATCTGGGGGTAAATCCAGAAAGAGGAAATGGACATTCTATTTACATTGGTGTGATAAACTAGGCTCATTCACAGGCAGAAGAAGTGGACAGAATGTAATTGAAAACATTCACAATACGACTATGGAAGGGGAAGTACTAGTACTAAGTGTTTTCAATTTCCTGGATGTTGATTAAGGGCATCCCTATTGAACGAGGAATATCTTTGATGTTACAGTGGGTGATCATCTGGCATCAAGTCATCATCAGATGGTGTGGTTCAATACTGAGACACAAGCATTAAAAAAAAAAAATCACCAGTGGTCTACACTGCCCCCCCCCCCCAACCAAAAACAAATGGGAATCATACCACTGTCCCAAAATTAAAAAAAAAAAAATCCCTGACAATCTAGTGACTCCCCCATCCTGACACCACTGTCCTTAAATTTTTTTAAGTCCCCAGTAGTCATGGCCCCTTCCACCAACCCTCCCCCACCCCCAAAATTAATCATACCTGGTAGTCTAGTGGTTAGAAATGCATTGATTATTTTTTTTTTTAGGGGGGGGGATTATTTCTCTAGAACCCCAGTCCAATGTGGCTTATAAATTCAACATGCCTTTTCACCAGTATTTTGTTTTGTTTACCATATCAGTTTCATCCAATTCTGTGAATTGGAGAAATTGGATCTTACCTAATTTGCTTTCCTTTAGTAATTTGGCTTGGTGGGAATGAGTGCAGTGCACGCTCTAGTCAGCCCTGAGGTGCTACACCCAGAAGCACCGGCTCCCTCCCTTGACCCTACTTCCCCCAGTCAGCGTCTCATCCTCCTACTTCCCCAGTCAGCGCCTCGTGCTAGGGAGGGCTCACTCTCTCCGGCGGGGAGAAGGCAGCAGTAAGAAAAAAAAAGCGAATGGCACAGCAGCTCCAAGCTCCGTGGAATGGAGTTAATATTTGGTCGCTCTCTCTCTGCTTTTCCCAGTTGGGTGGAGGTAGAGTCTTGTTGGCGGAGATTTAGGACCAGCGGGCCCAGCCATGAGCGAGAAGCTGCGCCGGTGTCTAGTCTGCCAGCGCCGGGGGGGGGGGGGTGGTTGGACCCTCCAGCGCATGTAAATTTTGTATGGCGCTCGAGGAGTCGGGGGGGCGGTGGCTCCTTCTTCGCTTACGGCGGGATCGGCTGCGAGGGTGCCTCCTGCAGCTCCGCCGGCCCCTAGTGCTTGCTGCTCCGAAACCAGAAGCAGCACTTCCTTCGAGGAGGTCTGAAAAGGGGCTCACCCCTGGTGGGGCAGGAACGGCAGCCATTTTGTCCGCTCCATCCTGCATGGAGGACAGAGCAATGGATGCTATGCAAGCGCAGTCGGAGGTGGTAATTCCTGCTGCAGGAAGGAGGATTCCCTCCAGAATTTGTATTATAGATTTATAAGGCTTTTCTTCTGAAACAAGCAGGTTCCTCATATGCCACTTCTGCAGAAGGGAGTAGTTATTTTACCCCCAGACAGATGAGCTGACATTTTCAACCACTTTTGTATAATTCTTCCCAACTTTCTGTTGGTTTAGAAAGAACAAGTGGGAAAAGCATGCAGTAAGAGCAGCCAGCTAAGAACCAAGACAGACAGGTCAAATCCCACTGTTGCTCCTTGTGATCTTGGGCAAAGCATTTAACCCTTAATTGCCTTAAGTACAAACATATCCTGTCCCCAGAGAGATTACAATCTATACCTACTGTACCTGAATGTAACTCGCTCTGAACTACATTAAAGAAAAAAATCCAAATACTTGGTTGACTAGATTTTTCAGTATTCAGGTGAGAAAAAGAATTATGAACAGCAATTAGTTTTTACAAGGCAGAATTAAGTATCTCCTGTCGATATGAAGACAAAAAAAGAAACCACAGGTTGAAAGTCTCTAAGTATTCATTACATAAGAACATAAACGATGCCATACTGGAACAGACTGAAGGTCCACCAAGCCCAGTATCCTGTTTCCAACAGTGGCCAGTCCAGGTCACAAGTACCTGGCAAGATCCTAAAACAGTACAACAAATTTTACGCTGCTTATCCTAGAAATAAGCAGCGGATTTTCCCCAAGTCCATCTTAATAATGGCTAATGGACTTTTCATTTAGGAAATTATCCAATCCTTTTTTAAACCCTGCTAAGATAACTGCTTTTACCACATTTTCTGGCAAAGAATTCTAGAGTTTAATTACATACCAAGTGAAGAAATACTTGCTCCGGCGTAAGGAACAAATGATAAAACTCAATTGTTGACCCTAATTAAGATTATGGTACGCATGGCTATGGTGGTTGAATGGAAAGAGCGAGATACCTAATATAGGGCCCTGTTTACTAAGCCGCATTATAGGTGTGTTAGCGTTTTTAACATGTGTTAACCATGTAAGCGCGTTAACCATGTATGCACCTACAATATTCCTATAGGCGCCAACACAGTTAACATGCACACTAATTGTAGGTGTGTTAAAAACGCTAACGCGCCTTAGTAAACAAGGTCCATAATGAAGATTCACGCTTGTTTAAATTCATAGTATTGAGGAACAGAAAAAAAGAAGTTTGAAAGGGGGGGGGGGGACATTTACAGAAACCTAAACTTGAGGATGAAACAGCTACATGAGGTTACCTGAATGTGGAATTTCTATGAATATTACATACGGGGGGGGGGGGGGGGGGTTGGAGGGGGGGGGAGAGGTTAGGGAGAAGAGTTTTGGGAATGGGCAGAGAGGATTGATAAGTTGCTCAAAGGTCATGCTAACAGTTATGTTTATATATTCATGAAAAAAAATAAAAAGTTTAAATTTAAAAAATTTGCAAGTTTAATGTGATTATTTATCCTACTTTAAATATGAGGTAACAGCCAACAGTCATTCCACTAACACTCCATCCAAACATTTTTAACAATAACAGAGCAACACTGTTTTACTGTGCCTCTTCATTTCTAAATATATTAGAGAATCAAACTCAAACTTCCATAAGCTATTATGTACAGTAGTAAAGAATATAATTTGAGTATCACACCCTTACAACTGTGAGCAAGAAGAAAAGCAAATGTTTCTCCACTTCTGGGCTAGAGCCAAAACAGCTGGAAGCTGTTGAGAAAGGTCCTGACACGCGTATTCAGCCAAGAAGAGGACATGCCTACCTGGCAGGTCAATGCAGTTTCACAAAAGCATTCTGGTAATTGATAGTTCTTTGGCAGATTAGGGATTTTTTTTAATACCCTGAAGATTTAATAAGACAGTGGTACGGCATTAGTTATATCAGTCATCAATTTTCATAATGCTTTACACATGTGGAACTTCTCCAGATAAGTATTCCAAAGTTATAACACATTCAGAATCCAGCAGCACATTTGGTTACAGATACCGTTTACAGAGATCATATCACAAGTTGCAGCAGCTACCAGAAATGGCTCTGAGGCCAATGCTCAGAAGGAAATACAGGTGCTACATGCCATTAGCACCTGGTTTACTGGTGCAGAATGTTCAGAGGCCCGGAACGCAGAAACAAACAATGCAATGACCATGCTAATGCATGCTCATGAGGTCATTTCGTATTCCCCTGCTAATGCTCAGACAACAGCGTGCTGAACACGGGTGCCCTTACTGCCATAAACCTTGGAGCTGGCATAAGGGTGTTTTGTGAAGCAGACTGGCTGGCCTTTGCCCCCATCTCTCTGCTGCTCACCGCAGCTGCACAGTTGCAAGGGAATCGAGGATGCTGCAGTAGCAGAAGGCGTCTGTTTTCTTGCTTTATATGGTTTTTTCCTGGATTTGAATTGAGTTGCAAAAGGAGCAAAGCGGTGGCTGTGAAAGCCATGTTTCCCCCACAGCAGACAAAGGGTGCCTGTAAGTACCTACATTGGGGGAAGAAACTTTATGCAGGGCCCCAGTAGCTGCTGCCCTTTACAGAGGAGAAAAAAAAGGAACTTGGGCTTAACGGGAGCCGCTGCCTTGAAAGCAAATCGGCACCTCTTCCTCCTCTCCCCCCCCCCCCCCCCCCGATGTTCTGGGCATGCGCTCAAGTGCAGTGCTTAACGCACAACTCTTGAGCGCATGCGCCAGGCATCATCTTCCCCTAAGTTCTAAACAACTTCCTAATGCTCAACGCTAACAACATGCCTATATTTGAATCTCATTAGCATTGAGCTTTACGGAGTTGTTCTGGCGCTATTTCTCCAGTATTGTTCAGTACAGTGCCGGAGTTTTGAGCATCGGGTTCTAAATTTAAGCTTCTTCTTTTGGATTTGTAGCTAGATTAGGTGTTTCTCCATTGCCACAAGTACAAACTTAGATTTTAAGCCCTCCAGGGACAGAAAACTGCCTGTTGTACCTGAATGAAACTCACCTGGAGCTTCAACTGAAAAGGTACAAACTAATCCTAAATCCCTTCCCTCCCTCCCTTTCTCCACAGTATTCACAGGATAAGATCAAAGCATATGTTCTATAAGTCTTGGGGATCTTGGCAAGTGGTTTGCCAGCAGTCACTTTGATGTAATTTAAACTAATGAGAACTTCAAAGAAAACTTTCTCTGTTAACAGCATTATTTTGTGGAACTTGTTGACACTCAGTTTCAGAAAGGCATGAAAGTGTGGTTGTTTCAAGCTAACTTTGGGTGTTCACTGGTTTATAAAGTGCTTTCCTGATAGACAGAGGGACCCTAGACCTCTACAGCAAACTTTGTTAAGGCTACTTTCCCAACCACCCAGTTTTGTAGTTAGCTACATTTTTAATCCATTCCGCCCCCCCCCCCCCCCCCCACACACAATTTTCGCTTTATAAAGTTTATACTTTCTTTTTAAGAAAAGGTGGGAAGCACCATTTTACCTCTCTCAGCAGGGCCCTGTGAAATTTGTGATGTTACATGAACACCAGAATTTTCTGTTGCTTATAAACTAAGGTTTTTAGTTTGTTATGGAAACTGATAGGCCGATAATCAGAAGCAAACACAGGTGCTAGAGGCTATTAGCACAATATTAGCGTCCGCATTTGCTCCCGCCCGCCGTGCTTGAAACAATGCACTTGCCGGCTTGGACCACAAGTAGCATGCAAATGAATGCTAAAAAGGGCATTAACTACAAACCCTACGCCACCTTGGGAATTGGCGTTAAGGTTTGCAGAGCATTGAGAAGAAATTGGGAACCCTGTCCAGCACACATCTGCATGGTAGCAGGCCTCCCCATTCCACCCCAGACAGAACCCAACTGACCCCCAGCCCAATGGAAGACCTGACCCAACTCTCTCTGGATGGAAGACCCCCGCACCTTTCAAAACCCCCGGTACAAAATGGTGTATTGCCCTACACAGTGCATTCTGGGATGCGCTGGGTGGGGCTTCTCTACCATATAAAGAACTCCCTTATATGGTAGGAAAACCCCATCCAGCACATCCTAAGATGTACTGGCAGGAAGCCGCCATTCTGGAGGTGGCACTGGAAGGAGAAAGGAGTGCTACTCCCTCCTCCATCATTTCAATGTATGGGGGGGGGGGGCGCTACACCACCAGAGGGGAGGGCTGGAGGTCTACCGGCCACTCTAGCCCATTGTATTGGTAATGTTTGATAGGTCCGGGCTTTTTTTTTTTTTTTTTTTGACAGCTCAGACCTGTCAAACAACTTCTGCAGGAGGATTGTCGCCCAGGCACAATCCTCCCGCAGATGTATCTCAATGATTGAAGCTAATAGCACACATAAATTTGTGTGCTATTAGCTTTGATCATAGGGGTGTTATTCCCCCATATTAATTTTACAGCGCTATTTGGAACAGCGTGGGGAAATTGATCATCGGGGCCTAAGACAAGATCCTGTTTTGAATCCAAGACTTTTCAGCTGATTGTTCAGACACTGATTATGGGTCATGTAGATTATTGCAATGTTATTTATGTTGTGTGCAGAGCATCTATTCCTTGCAAGCTTCAGACATTGCAAAATACAAAATACAGCAGCAAGGCTGATTTGTAGAAAATTCAGGCTTGAGTGTGCCACTCCATTAGTATGTGCCCTCCACTGATTGTGAATGGAGGCCTGCTCTATTTTAAAAATTTGTTGTCTGGTCTTTTTAATTCTTTATGGTTTAGCTCCACAGTATTTGACCCCATTAATTATAATTCATGGGGGAAAAAATCTCATATCCGATTCCAGGCATTATCTGTTTCAATTTCCTTCCCCTCATACAGTTTATAAAGCTGAATTGGAATCAACTTTCTTATCAAATAGCTAAATGGTGGAATATGCTTCCCTCTAATGTTCGCTGTCAAACTAAATTACTTGTTATTTAGAAAACAATTTAAAACTTGGCTTTTTAACAAGTGTTTAACATAATTATTGTTAGTTTCCTTGGGTAAGATATTGTGAGCCACATCGATCCATATTTTGGTACTTTCAGTGTACAAGTCTTAATTGTACTGTATTGTATTATAGGTTCAGCAACACTACAGTAATTTTATGATTTGGCATAATATAAGATCATAAGTTCTGTAGAATATAAACATACTGTAATTTCTTAAAGAAGCCATAAGTGGAGGGAGGGGGGAGCTTCCATACAAGAACAAAACGCCCACTTAACCAAAAGTTACCTAACACAAGAAATAAAGCACTCAAAGCTACAAGTAAAATGAGCTGTATAATTACCTCCTACCTAATAAATTTTGTACAGGCCAATCTGTAGCTTAGAGGAAAAATACAGTAATCTCCATGGAGAATGTAGCCTCAAGGATGAACACTCAACTCTCAGAGGGAGAAGCATGAAGCCAAGACAAAACTAGTACAACATTCTTCCCATCGTGTCTCCACATGTCTTCTGTGTAAAAAGTAAACATCTACCCACCCAGTTCTTTCAACACACACTTTTTCAAGCACCAAAGATACATAAGCATGGGAGTTGAACAACTTACATTATTCTCATATGAGTTAAAGATAGTTTAAATATTTCAGACAACGTCATGAAAACTATTAATCCATATGAATTCAAAAGGAAACTGAATAGTAACCTGACAAAACCACTGAGTTTTTTTTGTTTGTTTTTTAAATATACCCGAGTTCCATAACTATTGACTCAGATCTAATTTAAAAGCAGTATCAGGGGTGCTTGATCTTGATTCAATTTGATTATTGAGAGCCTTATGTTATCATTGTGCAGCAGAGTGCATAGTAGTAATACCTAAAACTGTGTTCACGGGGGGTCACACCATCAAATCAAATGCATCAAAGAGAAGAAGCATACCATCAGGAAGGGAAAAAGAAAAGGTGGCTACTGTTATTTTTGTGCCAACAGTGGTTGCTGTTAATAGCACAGACTTTAGTCTCATAGGAAAAACTTTCCTCTAGCCCTCAGCCAGAACGAGAACTAGAATCATACCTCGTCATGCTAAAAGTTGGCCTTACAGATATGAACAAATTTTATAACAGCCCAGTATGGTAATCAAAAGCTCCCCAGGAGTAGTTTCCCTGTGGAGTGTGACAACTGGGATGGAGTTCGAGAATAAGTCTGGAGTACAGTACATGAGGTTTTTGGTTGCCTGTACCCCCGCCAGGACCCTTGGGAGTTTTGGGGGATCCTGGAATGAGGAAATAAATATAAGCTGGCTAAAGGAGCAGTTGCTGAGAGGGAGTGAGAGCTTCAGGTGGATCAGGGGAATCCAGCCTGGAAGTGGGACCAGGACGGGGGAGCCTGTCCAAGGCCGAGGTATAGCCCTGCGAGGTGAACTGATAGGAGGAGGACAGCCTGAAGGGTCTGTGCCTGAATGGAGTAGATTAGAGCGAGGAGTAAAAAGCAGCTTTGAATTTGTTCTTGTTACAAAAGGATGGGTAAAGGACAGGAGGTAGTGTAAATATGTACAACTATGATTTGTTTGGAGAGAGGTATCAAGATGTCCACAACTGATCTTGAATGAAGCCATGTATATAGAAGCTGGAGAATTGATTGCTGGTTGCAGAAGTTTCAGTAAAGTTGATACTTGGTTTCAGAGTACAGTGTGGTTACTGGTAAGAATGAGAGCGGGCGTTTTGAACGAGAGAAGCAGCATTCAACCTCCCAACACCCCGGATCTCACCTTCAAAGAAATGAAGCAAATTGGTGAGGCAAGACTTCCTTTGGCTGAACCCATGCTAACTCTATTCCATTTAACCTCCCAACACCCAGGATCTCTATTCTGGACCACTGACCCACTCCCAGCTCATTTAGCGGAAGTTGTGACTGGATGGATAAGAAGCTGAGTGGAGACAGAATGGAGTATCAAGAGTAAAAATAAGGTTTTCCCAGTGACCTGGGTCGGGACTGAGCTTAGCCAAGAGAAAGGGGCGAGGCCCGGGTTACACAAATAACTCATTCTGGTGACATGGAGTAGCAATATTTGTATGCTCTGAGTCCCAGACTGAATAACATTAGCCTGAATTTTCAACAGAAACTTAGATGAGGTAACTTGTCTTACTTAAAGCACTCCTTGCCAAAAGTTGACTTATGGGGGCTGCCAGTTTCAATAAAGAGAATTTATTGTTCCAGAACACCCAAACCTGACACAAGTTTATGAAGGTTTAAATTATAGCCAAATTAATCTCCTACCACTTTTGCCTTCTCAGGCAGCCGATAGGATGCTAACCCCGAGATAATTATTTCATCATATTTTCATAATGCAACAGCCATACTGAAACAGATTTTCAGAAATATGTAGTTCTTGTAGTTTAAGTTTTAACTTTCACTTCAGGTCAAGTTGTAATTGGGAGAAAGTGCAGCATTTCTTTCTAAAGGCAAGAATCCAACCCTAGCAGGATAGATGGAGTCTGCTTTGGGATGGTCTATAAATGTGCTCAAAGACATGTATTTCAGCAGAAATCAAGTGAAATATATTTATATCTGTTACTTTCCTTTTCTGGAGACCTGCTAGACCAGTCTAGATCAATGCGTTGTGTCCCCCTACCAACAGATAGAGGTAGAGATATCAAACTCTTCAAAAACATCACTGGCAAAGGGGTCAGTGCAGCCTGGAATCCTTCAGTATGCTACTGCCAAAGTAGAACAGGGTAAATCTTACCAGTTATGATTAAACTTCACCTTCCTTATCCTGCTAGACCTATTTAGACCAATGGGATGTACAAAAGGAATACTTTACTAGAAGGGAGAAAACAAGGTCCCCTGAATCAATGCTCTGTCATAGGCCGCATCACTCAGCTCAGGGTGTTCCTTGTGGAGAAAGTCTACCCTGCACATTCTCTGTCTTTGCAATTTGCACTGACAAGATTTACAAAAGATGAATCTCCACCCATCTGCAAAAAAGAGGCTGGCCAAAACCGAATCTGCAGCCAAAATGTATTGCTCAGATCTGGCCATAACCAAAGCCGAAACCAGCCAGGTCCTGCCCCTTGAACAGCACCCACACCCTCTCCCTATCACCACCAAAACTGAGCCCTGTGCCCCATGCTTACCTTAAACCCTGTTGGTCTAGTGGCTTAACCCGGGCAGGAGCAATCTCCAGTTGCTCTTACCCCTGCCATCTCCATCTTGCAAGGCTGCTGCTGAAGGTCGTGGCAGTCATTTTGAAACTGGAGCCAGCATAGGCTGTAAAGGTGTTTCCTCTACATTAACTATGGGCAGATGTTGACAACACCCCAACCATTACAGTAGAGGCTTTACAGATACATGTGGTAATTTGGGCACTTACTTAATAATACATGTAGAACTTTCACTGTCCTTTGGTAAGATCCACCACCAAGCACATACCTGCCCCCACCTACACTATTAGGAACCATGAGATGAGAATGGTCTGCAGGACCACATCCAGTCTCCTAAACAATGAGGCTGTCACAGGAGGCTAAGTCAGCAACATAAGGCTATTTTCCAATTGCCAAACACACACTGTACTTTCAAACAAGAGAAGACTGGTATAGCTGAGAGCAGAGCCCTATTAGAGAACTGCAAACTGTTGATGGAGCAAGTGTCAGCCCCTAGGAACTTTGATCATTTACTTGTGATTCCACTGTCTCCTGAAACTTTGATTCCAGTCCTATATCTGAAACCTGAGTTTGAAACTGGCTTCTGCCCTCACCCGAATCTTAATTACTTAATTACTCCAATGCATGGAGTTTTGGCTCTGGCTTCATCTGGTCTGCTTCCTGATCTTCTAATTCTGGCCCCTTAATCCAGTGCCTCAACTCTATTGTGGTTTTCCAGGTACATCACTGACCTCCAACTAGTGGTGTGCTGGAGCAGGCTCTCACAGGCTCTCGAGAGCCGTTTGTTAAGTTTTTAAGAATTTTGGGAGCCGGTTCTCCATGGCTACTTTAACAAATGGATTCCAAAATGTGGGCTTGGGCCCCTCCTGAATTCTCTTTTACTTTGCTGGCGATAGAGAGCCCCCTGTTAACAATTTACCAGCACACCCCTGCCTCCAACCATCCTTGTCCCCACACATTCATACACCTCAAAAGACCACCCCCACAACCTCCCTATCCACAAAATCCCACTCACTCAAAACACACCTCTATCCCACCATGTCAAAAAAAATACATAATCACTAGGGGTATGCATTGAAAACACTCAGCCCCTTTTTAGGACTTCTCCCAATTTTTATAGTTTTTTTTCTGTTCATTTCGCATATTTTTAACCCTTTAGTGTCCAATGTTCCCATCAATCTGTTCCCATCTGGCTTATTATGGGAACATTGGACACTACAATTTTAAACATGCATTAATCAACTTTATACATGTTAATTTATTGAAACACTAAATTTAAGGCACACTAATGAACCAGATACACACTAACAAAATGCACATACCTATCAACCACTCAACACACCCTTATGCTCACAAAGAGGAACAAGATGAAGGTGAAAGGGGAGAGACTCAAAAGTAATTAAAGAAATATTCCTAAGGAAAATGTGTTGGATGGATGGAACGTCCTCCCTGTGAAGAAGGTTGAGACAAGGATTGTATCTGCTTTATCGTTTATTTATTTACTAGACCGTCACTTATTACAAAGGTAAATCAGAACAGTATACAATATAAAATAACATTAAAATAACATTAAAACAATAAGTAAACATACTGAAATCCATTTATGATAGAAAAGTATTGTCAAAAAGTCAACACACATACAGATGTCACAAGCTATAGTCATAAAAACACTGATAAAACAAGTAAAGAGGATCTCTAAAGAAGAGAAAGGTATTGTACAGATTAGTAGTTAGTATGAATGGGTAGACTGTATAGGTCATAGATCTTTACCTGCAACCATTTCCTATGCTTCTATATACATAATTATAGCCTCTAAACACTCACCCCACTACAGACTTCAGTGATGGGCAAAATAGTGGAAACTTATGAAGACTACAATTACGGAGCACAAAGACAAACACGGTTTAATGGGACAGAGTTAGCATGGGTTCAGCCAAGGGAAGTCTTGCCTCACCAATTTGCTTCATTTCTTTGAAGGTGTGAATAAACATGTGTGTGACAGAACAGTGGGTTTTTTAAGCCTGTAAAATTGCCTTAATTATTTCCTGAAGTGTATTTATTCTAGTGGCCAGCAGGCGGGGTGCATGTTTTACGTTAAAGCCGTTATAGAAAAGTGAATGCTCCCTCTTTAGTTTCACTAAGTGAGGAAGTGATCTACAGTACTGTGAGCTGTATACTTTTAAAACGTGTTGTTCTGGGCTCTGATTGGCCCAGGAGCCCAATTTCATTTGGATTTTACTGGCTTTTTCCCCAGTCTTATCCAGGGAGAAATGCTGAAACCCTGTGATCAGTTATATTTGATAATCTGTGAGCAGCATATTTCCTGATCTCCTCAGGTAACTTTTAGAAAATAAACAAATATTTAATATTTCAGTTACCTGTTTGCTGATTGCACTTTTTCTGTTCACTGTTCAATATTTTTAAGACAATAAACAATTTTCAGTTTGTTGACTCTGCCTGTCTGGACTGATAAAGAATCCTGGTGATTTGTGTGTTGGGTCTGTGAGTGCTTTCTGAGAATTGTGGGACCAATGGGAATGTGGCCTCCAGTAACCTAGAAATCACTGGGGATAATTTGAGAGCGGGAGACTCAACCACAGGCAGTTGTGACCCAGTCAGTGGGAGGAGGGTGCTAGTGTAGAGCACAAGCAGCAGGTGCAGGTAGACCTGAGAATTGCTGGGGACTGACCCTCTAAGTGGTCACGGGGTAACCTCAGGCAGATGGCTAGGTGTTTCATGACAATGTGGATAAGGGTAAGCCAGTTGATGTAGTGTATCTAGATATGTTTGAGAAAGCTTCTCCTTTACTAAGGAGTCTTCATTGGTATGTTGCTATTATTTGGGTTTCTGCCAGGTAATTGTGACCTGGATTGACCACTGTTGGAACAGGATACTGGGCTAAATGGATCATTGCTCCAACCCAGTATGTTTATTCTTATGTTCCCCTACATAAACAATAATCATATCCAGGCAAACCTCTATACACAATCTTAAGCCAATACCCCCCCAAAAAAACACACCTCCTCACATACACACTCCACATGCCTAAACCAACACCCATGACACACCTCTCCAATACACATCCACATACTTCATCTGTACCTAAACCCTCAACCTGGGATGTAGCTATGGGCCCACTCAGTTTTACAGCAGCCACAGTGTTGCTACAGCCTTCCTTTCTGCCTTCACGGTGGCAGCCTACTCAGCCACCTCCCACCTGCTTTTCTCGGCACGGCAGTCGAGTCGGCACTAGAGGCAGCTCCTCATCGGCCAGCGTACGATGCCAGGCTGTTATCTCACGCTGTTGCAGCAAAACACAGTGAGTCGCAGCCGCTGCTGTACACGGTTAAGCAACCTCAGCTGCACGTGCCGCCCACCACGCTGCACTGCCGCCTTCTCCTCCCCCCCCCCCCCCCCCCACCGGGCCCGCATGGCACGATGGCACTGTGGCTGTGTCACACGGGAAAGGTCACAGGCGTGGCTCCAAGTCCACACTGTGTGCCTGCCTATTCCCTGCCGGCCCGGTCTGTGATTTTTTTTTTCAGTTGGTACTCGAGTCAGTTCTCTTTGGGGAGTCAATCAATGAGATCAGCAGATCACTGTCACACAGTCACACAGCAGCAGTAGCACTCCCCCCCCACAGCTACAGGAGCCACGTAATAAATAAATAAAAAGTATATTTAATTATTAAATATCTCTTTTGCCCTAGGCAATGAGGAGCCCATCCCCACCCAGAAATTCACCAACAATAAATTTTAATAGTGCTCAGGTTAAAGTTTTTTAAAGTTGTCTATTTCTCTCATTTTGGTGGGTTTTTGGGCGGGAATGGTCTCTGCAGTGCCCTAGGTTTAAAAAAAAAAGTGTACGCGGTTTTCTCTGGGTGGACCACTGCGGAGGTGGGCTCTGCATTGCCCAGGACATTAAAAAAAGTATTTTATATTTTATGCCATGGGGTGTGGGTGGTAGGATAGGCCTGATGCTTAGCTATGGGATGGATGGTGGGGAAGGGGAAGACTGATACTGGGCTAAAGGGAAGGATGGGTGGGGATAAGGTAGAGGGAAGGGCTGATGCTGAGCTATGGGGATAGATAGGGAGTAGGGAAGGGAAAAGCTGATGCCAGGATGCTGTGATGGATGGAGGGGGGTGGTAGGGAAGGGAAGGTCTTTATGTTTTTGTAATAGGTTTTAAAATTATGTGTGTTGAATTGTGATCTGCTTAGAATTGCAGAGATAGTGTGGAATAGAAATTTAGAAAAATCAATAGATTTCTAATTTTTGGTCCTTTATTCTGTAATTGATGAGGGTTGACGTCTGTGGTCTACATATGACCAAGCAGGTGCGAGTTCCTGCTGGCATGTGGTTTGTATGGTATACCAATGATGAAAAATAGTGGTAGCAAGATGACATTTTGCTTGCTTGAAAGATACCACTTCAGATGGTTCCCTAACACTTATTTCAAAAGTTTATATTGTAGGCATCTACATCTATTTAAGGTGGCAGGTGTTTCTCCAGTGCCCACCCATCCAACCTGTTGGCCCACCCAAAAATTGCCTTCTGGCTACACCACTGCCCTCAACCCCATTCAATGCCACACCCACACCCCTGCCTTCTACAAATCAATGTTGGAAAACATTCCCAAAGTCATAGCTCTGAATGCTTCCCCTATTTGTTTTATTTTGAGGCGTATTTATGTCCTATTTTCTCCCACCCTTTCCACAGGACATTTGGCTTTTAAAGAACTAGTACAGCCTGGGTGTTTCAGCAGGATTTTGTGGATCCAAGCCAAAGAAGAACAAAGTACTAAACTGCAAAAGCTTTATCGATTTATAAACAAACACCACCCAACCTGGCCAAGTTTCAAAATATCTTCATCAGGCATGTGACAACTCCATACAGATAGTGTACTCGGTAGCAAGAATGAAGAGTACAAGCCTGCACCTCACCAACTGATGATAAATAAATACAGCTCCTTTACCAATCAAGGCTGAGCAAGAAGCAGGACTTCAACAGTCAAGAGAACAAGACCTTAAAGTGAAAAAATAATGGCAGACCAGAGTTATTTGTACATATCTGTATGGAGCTATCTCAAAATGTATTCATGGGTGGTGTGTAACAGACATGTTGGGTGATGTTTATTTATCAATAAAGCTTTTGCAGTTTATTACTTCATTCTTCAGTTTGGATCTACTTTACATGGACGCGTATTTTCAAAACACTTAGACTTACAAAGTTCCATAGATTACTAATTAATTTTGTAAGTCTTAAGTGCTTTGAAAATACGCCTCATGGTATACTTCTGGTGTGATATTTGCCTCTCATCTGCTCAGCAGCTGTTTGGTTAGGATTTTCTGTGGAAGCAGCTATTATATTCACATATTGTATACATGCTTAGGATTGTTATGGTAAATTGTATTATGTTAATAGAAAGGCAAGGAACCAAATCTAATTAAATATATTAGTTGACAAAGGCCAAGCTGCAATGGCCAAACACATCAGTGCTCCTAGAAAGTCAAGCTAAAACGTATTATTGTCCTCCTCTCCCATCACCACCTTAGGGTCCTAGGTTAAATTATGTCTACAATGCGCCCAAGTACCATACAGCTGAGATAGATACAAGACTAGAACAAAGGTCTCTTGTACTGAAGCTATGTGACAGGCCCAGCTCCAAATAGCTTTTAGTTATCAACTGAATTAACAAAATAAATGTTGATAATACTACTACAAAAATAAACTACTGGTTTAGTTAAAAGATGCTAATCTTGAGCTAGCAGACATCCTGTTTTGCACCTGTCTGTTTCCTGTATAACCAACTCTTCATCTCCAGTAGTAGGCAGGGCTTCCAAATTCATAATCAGTAGGTCTCCTTTAAAAATTCCCAAAACAAAATTAAAATGCCCAAATTTGAGGAGAGCATTAAGAAAATCAGACACCACACTATAGCCAAGTTCCCCTTCCTTTCGGAAATACTTGTGCCTGTGTTCCCAGAGCAGCTCACTGATGCAGTCACTTCCTGTAAGGTTGCACACACACTTAAACAGCAGCAGGAAATAAGGTTCACAAAGCAAACTTGGCCTCTCTAAACACAGGAGCTGATGATGTAAGGGACCCCACCTTCCTTTTGTTACTACCCCCTCTCCTTGTCCAGCTTCACAATCAAATGCTATCATCTCAATTATTGGTGTAAGCTTTAACTGTGGCACCTATGTTTTTACTAGGTAGAATGATAATATGATAAGGCATATATTGCATTGCTATTGCAGCAGGTAAATATTTACAATTCCTCTTTATAGTAAACAAGGACAGAAAACTAGTTAGAAAAATTCAGGAACCAGCCAAACATTTTCTAGAAGCTAAGTTAATTTTTTAAAAAGTTGTATGGAACACCCTGATATTATGTTGTCTCTCTCATATTTATTCTTTTTACTTGTACTGGTAAAAAATTAATCAAAATATGGAACTTAAAAAAGAATGTATTTGTCCTATTAAATTTTTGATGCCTTTTTTGGACAGTCATGATTCATTTTTTGAATATGTTGCTTCTTTTATACTCCCCCCCCCCCCCCCCCCCCTAGTTTTACAAGTATTGTTTTATCTTTTCTGCTTGTTTTACTTGATCTCTGTATTTTTCCAGTTTGGGGGTTTTGCTTTGATTGGTCTGCATTTTCTTCTCCCCGTATCTCTCTTTTCACCCACCTCCTCTCAAGTCTGGTATCAACCATTATCTCTCTCACTCCAGCTTTTCTTCCATGAGGTAGGGAGTAGCCTCAGACTACAGCAGCTCCACCAGGCCTAGAACCCCACAAGCATTGGCTTCTGTCTTCCGGCATGCCACAGTGCAATGGCTTCTTCAATGCTGGGCCTGCCGCAAGTAGCATCTGCTCTCTTCCCGCCCACTGCAGCAGGTTGGCTTCTTCTGTGTTAAAGACAGCTGCCAATATAAGGATTTCTTTTACAAAGCTGTGCTAGCGATTCTTGCACAGCAAATGAGAGGAAGCCCATTCAATTCCTATGGGTTTTCTCTCAGTTGCCGTGTGGGAATCGCTAGTGTGGCTTTGTAAAAAAAAAAAAAAAAAAAAGGCTCCTAAGTGCCTACAAACTTTCCACCATATAAATTATATCATCTTCTCTCACATTCAGGCTAAGACGGTACAAAAAATAAAAAAGACCAGTTTTGGCAATTAGAAAGGACATTTCATCAACTTTCATATGAACTAGAATTTGGATGATGACCTTGACCATCCTGATTAGAAAACTACTAATTTGTTTTTCTGTATACAGTGCAGAAAATGTTCACTGCGCTTTAAAAAAAACACATTATAAAGAAACAAAACCACACATCATACAAATGTTTCCTCCATTCCCTTCATATTGGAATGGAGGAGTGGCCTAGTGGTTAGAGCACCTGTCTTGCAATCCAGAGGTGGCCAGTTCAAATCCCACTGCTGCTCCTTGTGATCTTGGGCAAGTCACTTAACCCTCCACTGCCTCAGGTACAAACTTAGATTTTGAGCCCTCCTGGGACAGAGAAATATCCAGTGTACCTGAATGTAACTCACCTTGAGCTACTACTGAAAAAGGTGTGAGCAAAATCTAAATAAATAAAAATATTATCTTTTCAATTCTCTACTTAAAAGAATATCTTCCCCTTCCCTGATTCTCCAAAATTAACCAGGTCTGCCTGAAAGGTGCATTCTTTCCCTTCATACATGAGATAAGCATTCAGAATGGGAGACTGCTTCATTAGCATTTGACCATCAATGAATAACTAAGCAAAATAGAGTTAGAGCATAACAACCGTTTCTAAACCTCTTTCTACAATGTACCTGTAGCAAAACACTGGCAATAAGGATGGAAATAATTGTATAGGACAAGTACTGCTCAAATGTCTTATTTCAAGACTCCCTTTATTACATTTGGCAAAATAACAGTGACAATATAAATACCTACATAAACCATGACTTAAGGAGGAAGGAAGTTCACCATTACGTTTCGAGTAAAAACAAAAAACCATTATGTCACAAACAGCTGTATAATAAATTGGCTCAGTCCATACTTTTCTAATGAGTTTTTTTTTTTTAATCCCACACGAGGGATTAACTTTATTTCCTCAACGCTCTTTATTTTGGCAAAGACACTATCTCCTTGAATGATCCAGATGTCTAAAGCCTAAGCTACAACTTAAAAGCAGGAAACATACTTTGGAAACTACCAGTATTTCCTTAGCTGACTTCCACTCCCCACTCCCGTATGCGATTCTGCACAGAGAGAAATGAGCTTGTCTCTTGCCTATGACAGAAAAACTGGCAATTCTTTGGCATACCTTCAAATCTTGTTATGAAAGGAACTGCTGGTAATCCATTTCTCTCTGATTAAGGCAAAAACTACTGTAAAAAATTCCCAATCCACATGTTTGTTCACCTCTTCAAAGAAATGTAGTAGATTGGTGAGGCAAGATTTCACCTCACTAAATCAATGTTTTTGTCTCATTTTAATACATGCTTTTGAATATGCTCTGTCATTTTTTTCTTTATTATAGTCTCTACCATTTTGCCTGGCACCAACGTCGGGCTCACCGGTCTATACATTTCCCGGATCACCTCTGGAATCCTTAAAAAAAAAAAAAAAAAATCGGCATTACATTGGCCACCCTCCAATCTTCCAGTATCATGCTTGATTTTAAAGATAAACAATAGTTCTGCAAGTTCATTTTTGAATTCTAACAGTACTCTGAGATGAATACCATATAGTCCAGGCGATTTGCTACTCATATTTCTCAAATTGTGCCATTATATCTTCCAAATTTATAGAGATTTCAGTTTCTCTGACTCATCAGCTATGAATACCATTTGTGGCACTGGCATCTCTCCCAAATCTTCCTTAGTGAAGACAAACAAAGAATTCATTTAATCTCTCCACTATAGCTTTGTTTTCCTTGAGTGCCCCTTTTACCCCTCAGACATCTAGCAGTATAACTGATTCTTTTGCCTGTTTATACCTAAAAAGTTTTTATTCTGTGTTTTTGCCTCCAACACAATCTTTTTCAAACCCTCTTTGCCTTCCTTATCAGTGCTTTGCATTAAGACTTGACATACCTTATGCTGTTTATTATTTTCAGTCAGTTCCTTCTTCCATTTTCTGAAGGATTTTCTTTTAACACTAATTGTTTCCTTCACCTCATTTTTTATCCATGCCGGCTGTTGCTTGGCCTTCCTTCTTCCTTTTTTAAATACATGAACTATAACTGGCCTGGGCTTCCAGGATGGTATTGTTGAACAGCTCCTCTTTTTTTTCCACCATTCTTCTCATTTTATCATAGTCTCCTTTTTGAAAGTTAAACGTTAATGTATTGGATTTCCTGTGTGTACTTAATCCAGAGCTTATATCAAATCTGATAATATTATGATCACTGTTATCAAGCGGCTCCAGCACATGCGCTCCATTAAGGACTAGGTCTACAATTTTTCCTCCTCTTGTTGGCTCCTGCACCAGCTGCTCCATAAAGCAGTCCTTGATTTTGTCAAGGAATTTTACCTCCCTAGCATGCCCTGTTATATTTACCCAGTCAATATCAGGGTAACTGAAATCACCCATTATTATTGTGTTCCCTAGTTTGTAAACCTCTCTAATTTCTGATAACATTTCTACATCTGTCTGTTCATCCTGGCCAGGTGGACAGTAGTACACTTCTATCACTATCCTTTTCCCCTTTACACATGGAATTTCAATCCATAGGGATTCCAAGATGTGTTTTGTGTCCTACAGAATTTTCAACCTATTTGATTCAAGGCCCTCCTTAACATACAATGCTACCCCTTCAACAATTCGATTCACCCTATCACTACGATTTAATTTGTACCCTGGCATGACAGTGTCCCACTGGTAATCCTTCTTCCACTAGGTCTCAGAGATGCCTATTATATCTAATTTTGCATTCAGTGCAATATATTCTAACTCTCCCATCTTATTTCTTAGGCTTCTGGAATTTGCATATAGACATTTCAATCTATGTTTGTTGTTCCTATTTATATCTTGCTCAGCAGTTGACAGTGATAATTTGCAATCTTTTGTCTGCTTTTTATTTAATGACACTTGTTCTACTATGAGTCTCTATTGCAACCTTGCTATCAGGATACCCTATCTTCCCTGTTTTGGTGATATCTTTGAAAGATACCTTGCTCTGAACCCACACGTTTTTGAATGCCCGTCAGCCTTCCCCCAGTTTCTAGTTTAAAAGCTGCTCTATCTCCTTTTTAAATGCCAATAACAGCAGCCTGTTTCCACCCTGGTTAAGCTGGAGCCCATCATTCCGGAAAAGGCTCCCCCCTTCCTCAGAATATTGCCCAGTTCCTTACAAATCTAAAATACTCCTCCCTGCACCATTGCCTAATCCACGCATTGAGACTCCGGAGCTCTGCCTGTCTCAAGTTTCAAATCTATTTGATATATCATAATTAAGTGGTTCACAAATTATAAAATCACACATAAATGACAACTGGGAAAGGGGAAGCAAGAGAAACACCCTGTGTACCATCTCACTGATCGGCTATTAACCATTCAAAAAATAAACTGGAAAATTAAATTGATGACACCAGCTGAAAGTAACGGGTTATCAGGCCTTATTTAAACCTTATGAAGGAAGTTTCAAGCCTCAGATCTAGGGATACTTCAGTCTACAAAGTAGGAGTGATTGAACCAAAGGTAGTGTACCTGGTGATTTCCAAATAAATTCTGTATTTTGTTGGAGAGAAGAAGAAGGGAGATAGAAGTTTCTCTGAGATGATTTAAGGGCAAGTGATGGTATATATAGAGTATAAGTAGACTAGCCAGAAACAGACATCCTATAATAAAACAAATCACAAACACTGGTGAGTTCAGTGTTAGGATCTTAAATCTAATCTTTTTGAATACTGGTAACCAGTGTCGTGCTTTCAGCAGGAGGGTAATGTGATGAAACTTTCTGATACCTATAGGAAACCCAATTGGCATGTCCTCTATGAATGTTCTTCAATGCAAAGTCTGGGAGCCAATGGTGGCTCTTAGAGATCCCTAGGGTGGCCCCCACTGTCATTCAGGGGTTTTGTTTCTTTGCTACTGTCTTTCCACCCAAGCTTATGTAAATGCTCATCTCCTCAAGGATACCTCCAACAAAAAGTTCAAAAGTGGGTAGAAGTGAAGGATATCATGGGAAAATATTTGGCAGCTCTTCCTCAGCTGGATCCAAAGTGGCCCTGACTTAAACGTAGTGAAAACTGCTGTCTTATATTTATTAATTCATTCTATTATTTAGTCCATCCTCATGATAACACCCAAAATGGGTTACAAATGTAACAGACAATTTATAGCTTTAAAATCTGATTTGTTTCATGTGTATGTTGTTAAATATCAGTCAAATAATGAAAGGTGGTGGTGGTCACAAGCTTTTCGCTACGATTGTATAGAAATAGCTCTGGACCCTGAGAAATCTGTCTCATCAACTTCTCTTGAGTGTCCTAAATAGACAGTATCATGTCTAACCCCTTTCTGAAATAGAAATGGGATGCCAAACCTGTGACTGGTTAATCAACTGGATGCTGCTGCAGCCAACCTTATAAGTAACAGAGAAGCACAGCTGAGCATCATCATACAACTCAGAAATGAAGGCCCCTGGCACTGTCACAAAAGAAGATGTCTATCATTCAGCCATTCACAAGGAAGGAGCTGACACAGGTTAACTAGCTCCTACGTGTCACCTTTCTGAGAGAAAGGAGGGAGGTTTCTGGTCAGAAAAATTCATAGCCTATTAAGATATCCAGGAGAAAAACTGAGTAGAAGTTATCCCTAGACCGGGAGGAAGACTACTCAACAAGGCTAAATTTACAGCAACTACCATTCTGTGGGAAAGCTCCCAAAACCTCTGGGTAGAACCACAGAGATGATGACCAAACCAGAACCTGGCAGATCATTGTGGCACCTGACAAAAGAAGTTCCTCAGTATCATTTACCCTCCACCATGTAAAACTCACATGGTATGGGCCATTTGGGAGCCAATTACCCAAGCAGGAAAGTCAACCCATCGAACCTCTACATACAGCTACATGAAAAGGGGGGGGGGGGGGAGAAGACCCTGTGGTACCATATGGGGATTGCTGGATCCAACACAAGAGGTCACAAGTCACACAGCTACTGCATATCGTTGCCTGGACAAAGAGATTTGAAAAATTGAAAATATGATTAAACAGAGATCCAGCAGAGCTCCTTAAATGCTATGTTTCCCACCACAAATGCTGTAACTTATGAAAGCAACTTCAAAGAGAGATTAAGGGATGCTGTTCCTCTCTACTCTGGACACCTTATGGCTGGAAACTGGCAATTCCTATTCCTAGGAAAAAGTGAGACTATATTGGTCGGGAAAAAAATAATCTAAAAACAATGAGCCCTACCTTTTAGAGAAGGTCTCTCTTTCACTTAACCTCACTAGAAGACAATAAATTATATCTGCTCATGAAAAAGTTGAAGTTGGTTGGCGGCAAGATGGCGATCTGAGAGGAAGTCGCGTCTGAGCTCCCGAAACCCGATGTAGTTACCTGAGAGAGCAGCACTTTCCCCACGAGGATTCATGGGGAAAAGGAAGGGGAAAACAGGGATTCAGTCCTCCTCCTGCCCTGGAAGCCTGGCGCTCCGGCAACAAATGTTGGAGATGTACGGCGTCCAGATGGGCAAAACCCCAGCACCCGCGACGATGGAGTCCGTAGCTGGACTATCGGACCGCAGCATAGAGGCAGCGTCACTTAGCCCGCCTCCAACTACAGCACCGCCGTGACCCGGAAGTGTTCGCTTCCTATCGGACGGGCAGTTATTGCAAACCGAAGGGTTTCCTGCACTAGTAACCGGAGGAGGCCCCGTGGAAGCATCGACCCCAGAGAAGTTAGCGGCTACAGAATTGGGCACAGTGAGCCCTGCACTCACTCCTGTCCTGGTGGCACCTTCCGTGGATAGCGGTGAAAGAATAAGACCAGCTGTAATAATGCTTGAGTTGCTGTGGGATGCCATATAGGGGATGAACACCAACCTTACCAAGGTAACAACTTCTATAAAAGAGGAAATTGTAGGTTTAAAGCAAACTCAAGAGCAGCTTTGTGGGAAAATACAAGAAAATCAAGAGAAAACAAACACTGGGAGGAGAGCTTAAAAAATTACAGGATCTGACAGGAACTTTGGTAAAGGACAGAGACACTATAGTTAAGAAGATGGAATACTTAGATAATCAGGGGAGGAGAAATAACTTAAGATTCCTTAATTTTCCGAAGTCTCCTCTAATTCCTGCTAAAGATATGCTAAAAATATATTTTGGACAAATCTTAGGAATCCCTGTGGAGGGCTTTCCGCCCATCACCGGGGCTCGCTATATATCTGGAATTCAATCTCAACCCCTGATTTCTCAGCCTCAACCAGATCTGAACTTGACAGAGTTCGCTAGAGATGGTTACTGAACGCACAACTCTCCTGGTATCATTCGCTCTGGAGCTTGATAGAAATAACATCTTTAAATTGTATTTCAGGCATATGAATGCATCCTTTTTTGGAGCTAAGATTCAGATATTCCCCGATCTTAACAAAGAGACACAAAAGCGCAGACAAGAATTCCTGGTGTTAAAGCCAAGAATTCTCGCTTTATCTGGAACATTTGTCCTAAAGTATCCATGTAGATGCTTTGTGTCTATTGGTGGTGTTAATTATATGTTTCTTGACCCCAGAAAAATGCAAATATATATAGATTCGAAAGAACATAGTAAGATTGGTGATCAGACCTGAGGCGCCACTTAAATATGCTGTTAAATCGGCTAACGAGTAGTCAGGGTTTTCTTCCTCTTGCAGAGTAAATTAAACTCAATTATTTTTTCCTTTATTTCGTCATTCCTAGTTTCTTGCCTCATAATGTGATGTGATTGTGGTCAATATAAGAATGATTATATTTCCTATGTTATAGTATGTTAAAATATATTTTCTGTATCTATTACATTTTTGAAATGGATGTAAAATTGTAAAATCATAAATAAAAAAAATTAAAAAAAAAATGATATCTGCTCATGCACCCAGGATACTTCAAGAAAAGCCAGAGTGAGAGCTGTTCAGATGAGAACAATCCTACCTTGGCCTGTCTAGATAACTTGCAGGGAAGGAAGGGGAAGGGGAGGAAGAAAATACACCTCAGAATCACCAGCTCCTCTTCCCTACCAGGCACATGTCTCTCACAGAAGGCCTGGTGCATTCACTCCATTGACTGTCTTTTCTTTTACTTTTTTCCTCCCCCAATAACTTCAACAAGAATGGCTTCTCAGTAAGAGGTCTCTTTTGCAGAGGAGGGGAAGGGGATAAGGGGACTGGTGGAAATAAGATCTGCAGAAACAAAAAACAAGAGACAACCCGCTGCAGTATCCAAGCACAGTACAAACAGCAGCAGTGATCCAAGGAAGGACAAGACAGCAAGTTCACTCAAATGTAACTTTAATGGAAACTAGACCCAACCTGGCCAAGTTTTGGATAACCTTCATCAATGGTCAACACTGGTTTCCAAATATATTCACTGGTAAATGCATAAGTAGCCAATATATACTGCAGTTCCTGCGCTGAAGAACCAGTTCAAATGCAGAGAGGCAGGCACCTTCCTGATCCACACCTGTTCTCTAACCTATTCAACCAGTGGGTCACCACAGGTAGAAGCCCAGGAGCACAATTACCAGCCACTGCTCTACCAGAGGCACTGGATACTCTCTTCCAGCCTGCCATAATGTACTGGCTTCTTCGAAGTCAGGCTTGTTGCAGGTGGCACCTGCTCTCTTCCTGCCGACTGCAACATGTTGGCTTCTTCCACGTTTGAGGCAGATATTAATATAAAGTGCACAACAACTTTTTACCACTATAAATTGCATCATCTTTCAAGGTCAGACTAAGACTGTACATACAAAGACCAGTTTTGGTAATTAAACATAATATATTTCACCATCTTTGACAGAGCACACTTACCAGTCCCAGCTCTACCCAAAGCCGAACCCTGGAAGTCTGCTCAACCAAAGGCTGGGGCCTTGGGAACACAGTTACTAGTCTCTGCCCTACCAGAGAAATAGTGGAAGCCAACCCTGGGAGCCAGAGCCAGAGCCAGAGCCCTAGGAGCAGACTTAGCAATCCCTGCTCTACCCAAGGCAGCCAAAAGCTGAACCCTGGAGCCTGATGATCGGGAGCTCCAAGAACGTACATCCAGCATCTAGCCAAATCCTGAAACTTTGGTCAGTTGGAGGGCAGAGACTGGGAGCATACTTACCAGCACCTGCTCAACCATAGGTAGCCAGAACAAAACCTCAGAAACCTGCCTAACTGGAAGCTTGAACGTTTATCAGTATGTGTTCTATAAAAGGCAGCCGAATGCTGAACCCCTGAGCATCAATTCAATCTCTTCTGAATTCTCTTCCCCATACTTTCACCACACTTAAAACCACCCTTACAGATAAAACTGTTACACCCTAATATCCTTCGTTATTGTCCTATCGCCCTATCATTTCCCCATTGTCACATTCAATTGTTTCTATTCCTAGATGATATTTCGACTTTGACTTTGTCTTCCCACAACTCTTCACAATGTACCCATAATCGTATTATGACCATTTGTATTTCCAGTATTCAAAACGTATTGTAAGCCACACTGAACCCGCAAATAGGTGGGAAAATGTGGGATACAAATGCAATAAATATAAAATATGTAGCTGTCCCTGCTCTAGCAGAAGCAGCAGAAAGCCAGACCCTGAAGTCTGATCAACAGGCAGCCTGAGAACTAGGAACACATTTACCGATATTTGCTCTACCAGAGCCAGCTGACAGCCAAATCCTATGAGCCTGCTCAATTGAAAGCCAGAGCCCTGGGAGAGCACACGCCCTGTTCCATCAGAAGCAGCAGAAGGCTGAGTCATGTTAGCCTGCATAACCAAAAGGCGGAGCCCTAGGAACACACTTATTGAAACCTGTTGAACCAGGGGAATCAGCTGGCAGACTGCTGCCCTAGGAGCCTACTCAACCAGGGAATCAGTCCACTGACTGCCATCCTAGGAGTCCAAATGGGATCCTGCCCTGCCAGAGGACACCACAGCCCTGCTGCACCACACCACATATCTATGGACCGTGCAGGTCTTTTTCTGCTGTCATCTACTATGTTATGTTACACCATCTAATGGAAACAGAAAATACTGACGAGCAGAAGGCAGCAGCAGCAACTCTCTAATGGGGCAATAAAGACAGCTCTGAACTTTTCTCTCTGTCTTGCTGGTTTAGACACATAACCCACTTGCCTGGACTGGTCTGGCATAGACAGTAAAGAAGTTTCCATTAAATTTGCTTGAAAGATGCCTTTTTTATGAAAGGACAATTATAGCTCTTTATCAGGCAGTCTAGTCAGGTACGGTTGCACATGGCTAGATATTTCTTAGTCACACCAAGAAAGTAATTTGAGGATAAACTAGTGGGTGGGGGAAAACACACATACATTTCATTCACAGCCAATATTTGGATGGGAGCAGTAGGAAAAAACACTTGCTCATCCACTTCCACTGAAATCACTACAAGAGCCAGCATGACTACATTCTGAGACTGGCCACAGAATGGATACACCCTGAAGCTGTGGCATAGGATTTTTATGTATGCATTTTTCCTATTAATAATATCAGCTATGAACAGAGCTAGTGTTGAGTGTGTGGGGGAGGGGGTGTACAAAAGGGACAACTGCCCTGGCCCCCATACCACAGGAGGCCCAGATCTGTCCAAAGTACAAGAAAATACAGACAGCCAGATGGGTTTGAGGCTCCCTCCTATATTTCTGTCCTGGGCCCCAGCATGACAAAAGCTAACCCTGGCCAGGAAGACTCTCCCACCTGCTTGAACACAGAAGCCACCTGTTTAGAGCAGAAGATAGTCTCCTTCCTCCTTCTAGCGCAGTCTTCAAAATGGCGGCACCCTGCCCAGTGCATGTTGGGCAGGGCTTCCTACCGTATAAGGGAGAAGTCTGTGTCGCTGTCTGGGAGGGGCTTGGGGGGAAGGCCACTAGACCACCAGGACTGAGTGATGGTGGGGGGTTCAGGTGTACAATGGACCTCCGTCTCCTGTGTTTGACAGATCCAGGCTGCTAATTGATCAGCGTGGGGGCTTCTGATCATCAGGCTGTAGGCTCTTAAAAACTGACTTCTAATTTTCTCACCATTGCATTCTCTAAACTGATCTTATCACTAGGTCCCAAGTAAACAGTCCATGGAGGAACGATGGTGATAATTATTTGGCTGATGCATATGTCACAACTACAGAAAAAATAAGAACTAGGCACTCCTTTTAGTGAAACTGAGCATGCTCAATTTCACGAGAAGTAGCATGCAGGATGTGAGGGGAAGACAGAGCAGGACAGGCAATGCAGGGACGCTGTAGACCGGCGCTGGACAACACTTCAACTGGCAGGGGTTGGGGACTCCAGCCAGCCAAGGTATTTGCTGTGCCAGTGGGTGGGGAGCAGCAGGGCGGCGGTGAGGCGGCAGACCAAAATGTACTCCCCACCTCGGGCTCTGGCCCCCTCCCACCGCGAGAGCTGGCTAAGCCCCTGGTGTAACAGCCCAAGCAAAACCAAAAGTGCACACATCTGCTTCTGTTATTCTGCACCTGCACTTAAATATGAGCCTTTCAAAAAGTTAAGTGCAAACAATTTTTGAAAGGCTCATATTTAAAGGCACGGAAGAACAGCGTCAATATGTGCTTGGACTTCTGGTTTTGTCTGGCCATGCACACAAGGGCAGTGCTTACCACAAAATCTTTTGTGCGCATGTGCCAGGCATGTTCCTCCCCACTACATTTGGTTTACTAGCACGAATTAAGCATGCATATTCATTTGCATACCGATTTCTTTACACATTCCTGAGCTATTTTTTGGCAGTGTTGTTGAGCCCAGCTTTGAGATCAACCCCAGTAACAGCAAAAGTCACTGCAGTAATTAATAGGGCTGTGCCCAGTGTCTACTATGCAAGTAACACTGAGAAAGTACATGTACTGCACATTAAGGGATAGATTCTATATACGGCGCCTGAAAATTCCATGCAGAAAAAAAAAAAGCCTAGGAGTTAAAATATTTGAAAGGTATTAATCCGCAAACAAACCTTTTCCGGAGATGGGAAGATGGTAGAACTAAAGGACATAAATTGAGGTTGAAGGGGGGGCAGACTCAGGAGTAATGTCAGGAAGTATTTTTTCACAGAGAGGGTGGGGGATATGTGGAATGCCCTTCTGCGGGAGGTGGTGGAGATGGAAACAGTAATGGAATTCAAACATGCGTGGGATAAACACAAAGGAATCCTGTTTAGAAGGAATGGATCCACGGAATCTTAGCAGAGATTGGGTGGCGACGCCGGTAATTGGGAAGCAGAACCGGTGCTGGGCAGACTTCTACGGTCTACGCCCTGATCATGACTGACTAGATATGGATGGGCTTGAGTGTAACTTTTAAGGGGCTGCGACATTAGCTGCAGAACTTTTAGTACAAGAAGAGTGCTGGGCAGACTTCTATGGTTGTGCCATGAGAATGGCAAGGACAAATCAAACTCTGGTATACATACAAAATATCACATACCATGTAAAATGAGCTTATCTTGTTGTGCAGACTGGATGAACCGTACAGGTCTTTATCTGCTGTCATTTAATATGTTACTATGTATTCTCTAAAGCACACCTATATTTTATAGGAGAGGCTTAAATTTCTGCATGGCATATAGAATACACCAGGCGCCTCTCCACATGACCAAATTTAGTAGCGGTCATTTACGCTATGTTTTACTTCGCGTAAATCCCGATGCCTACATTAGGTGCAAAGCGGGTGTATTCTACAACAACGTGCACAGATTTTAGAAATGTCCACGTCCCCTTTTCAACTATGTGACTTAGAATTTAAGCACACCATGTCACAGAATACACTTAGCAACTTGTGCACATAAATCTTAATTAATGCCCATTAGTGCTAACATCCAATTGACAGTGCTAATTAGCTAGTTAACCAATTAAGTTACGCACACTGTTATAGAACACTGATTTTTGAGAGGTAATTAAGGTGCAATATATAGAATCCCTGGGTAAGTGCATGACTGATAATGCTGATGGCATTTATCACCACCTACTGAGGTGGTATTAAAGTGACCTGCATTACCTGCTCCAATTAATGCAAACCCATTCCCCACTATACCTTAAACTGTACCTGCTTTACACTGCCTCAGGTGAATCTTCTTCATAAAGGCAGTTATAAATCCAAATATAATAAAAAATAAACATGGAATTAGCACATGCTGTCAAGCCACCACATTAACTGTTAGCACCAATTCCCACATTAACCCCCAGATCCTATAAATGGTGACTAAAGTTCCACACACAAATTAGCGTGCATAGCTAATTTGCATGCGGAGTATTAATTGGCACTAATTATGATTTATGCACATAGCTCACTAAGCATATTCTATAAAGTGATGCACGTAAATTGGATCACGGAGATCTCAGAAGGGAGCATGGCCATGAGAGGGGCAAGGGCACTCTGAAAATTTATGCACACTGTTACAGAATATGTCCATCTGCACCTACTTAAGACCTGTGCAATTACACCAGGTTTTACATTTTAGTTGTGGGCCGGCTGCTACGTGTATTCTATAAACCGCACCCAACTCTAGGTGAGGTTTATGGACTTATTGCTAAGCGCGGCTTTTTCGGTGAAATATACAGAATCCGGCCCGTAACGATCTTGACTAAGAGATTTTTAGCTTAACCATTTTTATACATAATTTATTAGGCATTTCAGCACAGATTATGTCTATAACTGGAAAGGCTATCTAATCTGCCAATTCCTAATGCAATATCTAATAAAATTTCAGGCTCTACTTACACACCCTCACATCTAAGGATCCTTTGTTTTGGCCTCCACCGCCCCCAAGGGGAAACCATATCTATAAAATACCATAGAACACCCCTCTGCTTATTGTAAAACACAGTAAAACCTTTCATACGCTTATCTTTGACATGTAGGAGGAACTGCACAGTTCCTTATGGATATATTAGCTGAACTTCTAGGTTGTATATCCATTGACTAAAAATTAAAAATGGATTATAAATATGTCAAACATAGTACAAAATAAAATTTAAAAATTATATACTTTTCACTTTTCAAAAACACCAGTCCTTGAATCTTGTTTTGTCATCATATACAAACACAAAGGCTGGCATTAGGGGTATAAAGTAGAGGCTGTTACCCAATTCTGGGAATGCTACAGCAAACAAATAGCATACCTCTGGAATGTTAAGGTTATACAGACTATCTGGAAAGGCAGCATTGCTACCAAGTATCATTTCTATAGGGCTACAAGGCATATGCAGCGCTGTACACCATACACACACAAAAAAAAAGAAAGACAGTCCCTGCTCTAAGAGCTTACAATCTAGATAAGACAGGTAAACAGACAGAACAATAAGGGTAAGGGAATAAAGAGGTGAGGATAAAAGGACAGTGCAAGTGAGTAGTGGTTAGGAGTCAAAAGCAGTGGTAAAGAGGTGGGCTTTAAGTTTGGACTTGAAAGCAGCCAAACAGGGGGCTAGACGTAGAGGCTTGGGTAGTCTATTCCAGGTGTGAGGTGCAGCAAGATAAAAGGAACGGAGTCTGGAATTAGCAATAGAGGAGAAGGGGACAGATAAGAGAGATTTATCTACAGAACGGAGTACCCGAGAGGGGGCGTAGGGAGAGAAGAGTGGAGAGGTACTGAGGAGCAGCAGAGTGAATGCACTTATAGGTCAATAAGAGAAGCTTGAATTGAATGCGGAAATGGATAGGGAGCCAGTGAAGTGACTAGGAGAGGGCTAATATGCCATTTTTTGGCAAAGCAAAACACCTAACTCGACATATCAATATCAGGCAGCTACTTTTAATGCTTTTT
This sequence comes from Microcaecilia unicolor, assembly GCF_901765095.1. Lineage (NCBI taxonomy): Eukaryota > Metazoa > Chordata > Amphibia > Gymnophiona > Siphonopidae > Microcaecilia > Microcaecilia unicolor. The sequence continues at coordinate 170,302,531 of NC_044037.1, read as the reverse complement.
ATGGCGGACATAGATCTACCATCAGACTGGAAACAACTAATAGGCAAATAAATCTCATTCTTAGTTACCAAAAACACTATGGGGCTCATTTCCAAAGCACCACAGGTTAGGTCCCAAATTTGCAGTGACGCTGCTGTTAGTTGCCACAAAATGTCCTCCTTGTCCCAGAATCATGACCAAACAGCAATATGTTCCAATGTACAAATACATAGCTCATTTATCACAGATGATTCTATACAAACCCTGAACACACATTTTACTCTATCCTACTTTCAGATACGATTACTTAATTGTGATTCCCATGCTTTTTCACCATTACAAAGTAAAATGCATCTATTTTCCTTCAGCAAGCGTACATCTTCGTATCTATCCACTTAGTTCAACCAAATTAGCTTTGAATCTGTTAAGTTATATGTGCACATTTCACCCAATAACATATTGCAGATCAGATTTTGTAAGAAATAAAGGCTGATCTCTCTAGTAAGCAAAATTCCTTAAAGCAAGACATTACTAAAACTTGTAGAAGAATTTAAAAAAGGCTGGCTTTAGGCTGTCCCAGTGGCACTACACTGCCATGTAGGTGGTCCCCAATTCAATCCTCTATTCAGGTCTATCACACCTAGGAGCGACTAGGAATACTGTGGAGGCGAGGGATAGAGCAAGTCATTCTTAAGGGGGGAAACCTAGAGATTGAACTTAGAATCCCTCCCAGCCTCAAGACTGTTGATGCAGTGACCAGACTGGCAACACTGGAAAGAAGGGTCTATTACAGGGGTGGGAAACCACAGTCCTCGAGGGCTACAATCCAGGCAGGTTTTCAAGATCGCCACAATGAATATGTACAACATCTATCTGCAAACAATGGAAGCAGTACAAGCAAGTCAATCTCATGCATATCCATTGTGGAAATCTTGAAAACAGGACTGGGCTGTGGCCCTCAAGGACAGTGGCTGCTCGCCCCACACCTTTTCTTAAGTTTATATACTGCTTAGTCCAAACTGGGTTGTGGCCTTCAAGGACAGCGGGGCTGCCAAGAGACTGAGCCCCCCCCCCCCCAGGATTGTCGCCACCCCCCCCCCCCCAACTGCAGCTACCTTGGCTGGTGGGAATCTCAAGGCCCCACTAGCAGAAGAGGTCTTCCTCCAGCGCTGCTCTTCTTCACTCTGCCTCATGGCCTGTCTCTGCAGCTGCTTTTTCTCTCGTGTCTAACATGCTTGGTTTAAAAACCGAGCACATGAAGCCTAAGGGGAAAGGCTGAGGGCATGGCAGCAGAGTGAAGAAGAGCAGCGCTGGAGGAAGACCTCGTCTGCTGACAGGGCCTGGGGAAGACCCCCGCCAGCCAAACCAGAGGCCCTGGCCTGAAGTCCAGCCTCCAAGGGGGGGGCCTGGCGCCGGAGTTCTCTCTCTCCCCTGCTCCTATCGGGATGCGATCACCCGGATCCCACACATCTCATCAGGGGAGGGGGGGGAGAGGGAGAGAGAGAGAGACTGCCCCCCCCCAAAGGCTCAGGGAATTTTGTCCCCCCCCCCTGCCCCCCTCTCGGCGGACCTGAAGAACAGTGGTTGCTCGCCCAACACCTTATCTTATTTTAAGTTTATATACTGCTTAACCCATTAGTGCCCAATGTTCCCATAATAAGCCACATGGGAACAAATTTGTTCCCATATGGGAACACTGGGCAGTAATGGGTTAATCCAAACAAATGGTCCTACACAATGTACAGAGTAAAGAATACAAAATATGCAGTATTACATCTATCAAGAATAAAGAAACGGCAGTACATTCCAAATAATCAATATAATACTTTACAATAAAAATTAAATATAACTACAAAATGTAAGATTTCTCAAATAAAAACATCTTCAATGTTTTACTAAAGGAATAAGAACAACTTTCCAACCTACGTTCTGAACCCATGTTTAGTGCACCAGAATTACCAGCCTTGGCTTCCACTGAACTAAAGGGGAGGAAATACCAAATCAGAAAATAAGGCAGGCTTGCTCTTACAAAAGCCTACTGTCTGTTTGGCGGGTAATTCAGGTTTTTTTCCATAATTTGCACAGCCCAAACAGTGATCATAAATGTACACGACTGTTACCGGAAAAAAACTCAGCCTTTATTTTGGCAGAGAATAAACAGCTGTTGCATCCCTTGGTAGGCAACTCCCATTTTTAGCTCTGCTGGCATGTCATAACACAGTGAAAGCATGCTCAGTTGCAAAGCTAAATATTTAAATGTATCCTGGAACAAGGCTGACTCCAAGTAACAAGGGGTCAGCTGCTGCTTAACATTTTCCTAAGATCACAACCGTCTCTTTATCCCTTCTCTTATGCTCTCTATAATATGCTTAACCCATTTCCCTTCTCTTATGCTCTCTATAATATGCTTAACCCATTATTAGATTGTAAGCTCTTTGAGCAGGGACTGTCTTTCTTCTATGTTTGTGCAGCGCTGCGTATGCCTTGTAGCGCTATAGAAATGCTAAATAGTAGTAGTAGAACTAGACAACATGGTCAATATTAGGACATACAAAATGGAGTTAAAAAAAAAAAGTCTTTTCTGTTCCCCTTCCCTTATCAACTTTAACACTTAGAGCAGCATTTCCCAAATTATGAACCACAGCAAACTCACAGGGATGCCGCAGGACATTTGGGAGTTCATATACCGAGTGCCTCTCTCCACCGCCCACCTGCTCACTTGCTACAGGCTGTCAGAAGTGATGTAAGAGTTGCCTCTGGCCTCCCCCAAAGCCTTCTTAGTACAGCATCCCACCTATGCAGGAACAGGAAGTGGCTGCAAAAAGACTTTCGAGGTAGGCTGAAGGTAGCGCTTGCTGATGCCGGCAGCCTGTAAATTTAGAGGTCTGCTCCCGCCCCTGGACCCTGAATGCTCACTACTCAGCTGTCAGGGAGGGAGGATGGGGCTGCAGGACATTACGTTGCCTCTCTCCTGTGCTCAGGTCTGGGCTTCATCTTCCTCTCCCCAGGAACAAGATAAAAATGGATTATAACAGATTACAAGGGGGCATGGGTTGTGGGGGGGGGGGGGAGAAATATTGAACATGATGTGGGGTGAGGCAAGGGGTGGAGACCTGTGTGGCCGGGGGGGGGGGGGGGGGGGGGGGCACACGAAAAATTGCTCACACACTAAGAGTGCCTTGAGCCATAAAAGTTTGGGAACCACTAATTTAGAGCTTTGACAGTAGCCTAATGGTTAGTGCAGTGGCCTGAGAATCAGGGGAACAGGGTTTGATTCTCATGGCAGCTCCTTGTGACTCTGGACAAGTCACTTAACTCTCCACTGCCCCAAAATAAGTACATGTATATAATTTGTAAACCACTTTGATTGTAACCACAGAAAGGCAGTATATCAAATCCCATCCCCTTTCCCTTTGTGTGACAGGAATCTGCGTGTTTGCATCTATTTCACATTTTTCTTGTTCCCCTTACAGCCCTTATACAATCCCTTGGAATCTCAGCATATTATGATGATGCTGATATTCTCCTCATTTCTCGACTTCTTTCAATTCCAATTTTACCTCGACAAAGTTGCCTCATGGTTAACCTCAATCACTTTAGTTCTCAGCTCATCTACACCTCTTGCCTGTTAGATTACCGGCCATTAGGACTGCCTTGCAACTGCCCTCTCTCTTCTAGCTACAACCCTACCCATCACCGAATCATTCAGATATCTGGGAGTAATTCTTGACCAAATCCATAGTTAGCCAATGCTTCTGGGCTCTCAAAGTCTCCTCAACACTACATCTCAGTGCACTCTTCTCTATGCCAAAGTCATATCGCCTAGACTATTCAGACATAATATACACAGGTTTCCCCAACTGATTAAATTGACATAGGCAGTCCAGCAGCTCCTCTCATGCTAGTAAATTTGATAATTCCATTGCCCATTCAGCACCATTGGTTTAGCTGGATTAAGTTCAAATTATGCTCCCTGGTTCACAAGACTTTGTGCTCAGGTTCTCCTTCATACTTAGCTTTACTGTCGTTTCCACAGCTTTCCTTCTGCGACTTCCCTCTAGCTATTCCATCAGTCTATACTGCTTGCCTAGATTCGACCAAGAACCGTGTTTTTTTTTTTTTTCTAGGTCCTTCTTTGTGGAACTTTCTTCCTGCATCATTGCAGCTCAAGTCATCATAACTTAAGTTTAAGGCAGCTCTGAAAACACACTTTCTTACTCTAGAATACTGAAGCCACTGTCTTGGTGGCGGGAGGGGAAGAGCATGTAAGGAAGCTTATTGGCCTGCTACTATCTCGCTCCTGTCCTCTCTGCTTTATTTTCTCTTTCTTATTGGTTACAGAGTTTCTTTCCACCATTAAATTAAATCCAGGGCTGTGGCCGAACAGGACACAAGAGAAGTGGAGGCATAACATAACTGCACCCCATCCACTGGCCTCCCTTGCTTGACCATGACACGTTGGGTAGGGCGGAAGGAGTACCACAAAGGGTGAATTTCCAGATTGATATGTTCCTGATTAAATAAACAAACGTTTCTAAGGAATACTTTTTTATTTTTTATTCCTGAAACAAATGTATTTACTTGTATTTAAACAGGCTCTATGAGAAATACTTTGTACTTTTCCTTAACCCAGTAAACCCACAAACCGAGTACTCAGTGACTGCACTGATCAGTTCTGTTAGCCAATTCTACTTTTACATGAGATGAATAAGCAGTCTGCCCTGGACAAGTGGTTTTACAATCAAGGGACCTTCATACTTCTCCTAATCTAGGCAGTGTTGCCAAATGGAAGAAACTACAAGAACAGAACCTTTCACATCAGGAATACAACTTACACAGAAAGGCAAGTCATATCTTTTTTCCATGTTTCCATCAACTTTCTTGTAGAACCAGAAAAGGGCTCCAAATATGCTGAAAGGGAGCATGAAAATAAAACTATTAACTTTCCAACCAGGGAGCTCAAAAAGCTATAAAATGTTTGCAGCAGTGGCTCAAGTACCACCCAGGCAGCCCTGCTCTCACATTTTCTAAGGTAGACTTCCCGCTACTCCGAGGGTGCTTCCTCGACATTGCTGCCTGAGGCCCTTATCTTGAAATTCTGCCACTGGTTTCTGGTGATAACGTTAACTGGCAGTTAAACCTACTCAGCCAGGAACTAGAACACTTAAGAAGAAAAACAGGCACCTAGCTAGCTAAAACTACACAGCAGGCTATGCACTAATCATACTGGCCAAGTCAAGTCAATACTGTAACAAGAAACCATCTGGAAAGGCCATGGAAAGCATGGCAATGGTCACAAAAGTATTGTTAGATATAGAATACTACCAAGTTTTTCAGGTTAAATGGAGGGAGTGAGAGGGGTGAACTAAATAGGTTAGTGCTTCTCTAACAATTCCAGGCATATTTTAGTGGCTCTAAAAACCAAAACAAGCCCGGCCCTACTTTTCATCTCATGCCACTTCTCCCTGCCTACACCTGTTTTTTGGTTTGCTTAGAGGGGTTTCTTGCAAGGTAAAAATAGCCCACATGATCTATTACCCTAAATTTCATCTTTGCTAACTTGCAACAGATATGTTTCGTTAACCCATATAAATTTATTTGCTTTCATTTTCATTCCCCACCAAACATGAAATAAGATAAATTTTTTGCATGTGGCTATGAGAATTCTCAGCCACAGAAGCTGACAGTGGGTGACAGCACTATGTAGTAGAAATGTCAATGACAGCTTTAGTAATTGGTGAACAAGGCCAATGCCAGGCAGACTTCTACAGTCTATACCCTGAAAATGGCAAAGTCAAATCAAGCACAAGTATGCATATGTAGTATCACAACAAACTTTATGCTATGTGTTCATCTTGTTGGGCAGACTGGATGGACCATGCATGTCTTTATCTGCCATCATCTTCTACGTTACCTCCTTGTGCAGACTAGGAGAGGGAGTAACTGCTTACTACGGTTAGAAAAAGGAAGCACATTGTTGCAAAGAACTGGTTTATACAGGCAGGCAAAAGATGAACGACTACACAGAATCAGCATCTCATAAGCTGAAACCTGCTTCTGCACTGTCAAAAGCCACTGGGGATAGATAACAAAAAGGAAAGGGAACAAACAAACAAAGCGAGATGAATGACAAAAGAGGAAAAAAACAGGGTAAATTTTATTTAAATAAAAAGGTCAAAACCTTTTTTGAACACATCAATGAGCAAGATTTGGTGGCTACATTCCGAGGTAAAGATTAAAAGATAGTCCCTTGTCAGGACCAGCCCAACCATTAGGCAAGAGAAGTTGGTCACCTAAGGCAGCAGCAGTCAAAGAAAACCAATAAATCCTGACAACAATACAAACTCGAAGAAGCATCAGAACATACTTTTACCTGATTTTTATACAATTTTGTGTGATAGCCATGATTGTTGAGTTTAATTCTCAAAATCTTGAAGTAAGGTACAAGCTACAGAGACCTGGGAGTTAATGGGGAAAGGGGCATAAGGCTGACACCTACTCTGTCCCCTCTGCCATAAAACCATCACCCAAGCAGCAGTCTCCATAAGCCATTCCTTCAAAAAGGCGGTAAATAAATCCTAATAAATAAATTTGTGACAGACTATTAGCAAGGTTGCCTGCCATTGCCTTCCCCTGTCAATTTTCTCTCCCCATCCCCAAGGCTGGGTACTCATTTGCACACAAAGTAGATAAATGGCTGAGCTGGCCAGAGGCTGGTTACCTGACAGAAATTCGAGTACAAGGTCCAAACTAAGTTCTGGGTGCAATAGGCAAAATGATGCCTCATCCGATCACATTCTGAGGCTACCCAAAAGTCTGTTGTGAGAACCTACTATAAAGAGAGATACCACTGTATCCCAAGGAGCAGCAGCAGTCATGCTTCTCATCATTCAGTTGCCAATGTAGCAGTCATCATTAGCGTCATGTTTAATAGAAGAATGCTCTTGAGAAGATGATCAAAAGCCCCATGCTGTTCCAAACAGTGCTCTAAAAATAGCCATGCAAATTCAAGCATGCTATTCTCTCTGACCATGGGGTAGAAGAGTGGGAGGATTGTGCCTGAGCTCCCACACTTGTTTGACAGGTCTGGGCTGTCAAAAGCCCAGACCTGTCAAGAACAGGGGCTGGAGGTCCATGGGACCACCAGACCCCAACTACCCCCACCCCGAGCCAAGCAAAACAAGGGATGGAGGTCTGGTGGATCTCCGGACCCCGACCCAAGATCAGGGGAGGGATGGAGATCCAGTGGGTCTCCAGTCCCCTTTAGCCCCCCCAGCATCTCCTCCGATGTCCCTGGTGTCCCAGTGGGCCGCAGGTCAATTCCCCCCACCTGGTAGTCTAGTGGCCCTTCCCTACCCCCTACCTTCAGTTGGAGGGAAGTGGCCTTCCTTCCTCTTCATCAGTGCTGCCTTGAAAATGGCAGTGCCCAGCCCTGCCCAGTGCATCCTGGGATTCGTTGGGCGGGGCTGGTGCCGCCATTTTTGAGGCAGCACCAATGGAAGAGGAGGGAGGCCACTTCCCTCCTTCAATTGAAGGTAGAGGGTGGGGAAGGACCACTAGAACATCAGGTAGTGGGGGGAGGATTGGCCTACAGCCCAATGGGCCACCAATCTTTGGTGCGCTGGTCGCTGATCATTGGGGATGAACAGGTTTAGCTTGCATTTGCATGCTATTTGTGCTAAGAGCCCTGTTTTGCATGTATTTGCATGCTAGTTGCTTTCAGAGCTCGCAAGTGCATTGTTTCATGTGCTCAGGGGTTCTGATCATGGAGTGGTAGCAAACGCAGGCGCTAGTATGTCGCTAATAGCCTCTAGTGCCTACGTTTGCTTCAGTAAGAATTATAGTAATTAGAAGGTAACCACAACACAATACAGAATAGAAAATGATTCAGACAAATTTGTCAAGACTGAATCAGACATATACATTAGCTGGGGAACATTTTAATTCCATTACTTCTTTTTAAGCATATTTCACTGTAGTGCTCTTTTATTTGGGAGATTCCGTCCATCTATACACATAGGTTTCTTTGTGTATGCAGTATTATCATATGCAAAGAACCCATGCATAAAGCAAAGCAGAAGCTGGCAGGACGCAGCAGAGTGGTAGGAAGATTAGGCACTGCCATCCAAAGATGAATGAAGTTGTTGGTGGAAGAAAATTGATGTGGAGGTTGGTCACAGGCAAGACTGGAGTAGTGTCCTCCAGGAACTGCAAACATTATCATGCCTTTGTATTACGCCATGGTGCAACCGCACCTCGAATATAGTGGGCAATTTTGGTCATTGCAACAGCAGAATTACAAAATGATAAAGGAGATGGGCTGACTTCCCTATGAGGAAAGGTTAAAGCGGCTAGGGCTCTTCAGCTTGGAGAAGAGACAACTGAAGGGAGATATGATAGAAGATCATAAAATGCTGAGTGGAATGGATATGGTAGAGGTGAATCAATTGTTTATTCTTTCCAGGACTAGAGGGCATGCAATGAAGCTACTAAGTAATAAATTTATAACAAATTTAAAATATAATTATACTCTGGCATTTACTGTCCTAGTATTGCAAGCCTTAGGTTCAAAGATGAGACCTGTCGCTTCTTCAGAAAAGGCTCACGTAGTTTACAAAGGGAACCCAGCTCCTGTCATCACAAAAGTTACTGGCTGACCCTAGAAGAAAACTAAAAGAATACTGGAAAAAGTATCCTATGACATATACTCATAAAATCCCAAACCGAACAGCCTAAAAATACCCAAATCACACAAAACACATACACACTGTGACAAAGTGCAGCATCTCAAGCTTTTATGTGAAGTCCACTGCAGTGTCCCCTAGGATACCCTACTGCTCTGCTGGGATGTTTGTGTAGCCAGTCTACTAAGAATGCTGGTTTATCCTACATCCCAATGGCTTGATTTTGTGCATTTTTCACTTGAACTTTTTTTTTTTTTTTTTAACGGACCACAAAGATAACACAGGGAACACAAAAATATGTAACTAGCATTTAAAAAAAAAAAAATTAGATAAGACATTTTTCTGTTTCAAAAATGGCTATATTCCCCACTTGAATTTTGGGCATTTTGAGCAAAACATCCAAAGTTGGACTTAGACATCATATCAAACATGTCCGTCTATATATGTTATGTCAATATGCCCAAAGATACATTTGGAGCAAATATTAAGCTTCTACTAAATAAAACAGATTTTTTTTTTTTTTGCAAACTGCATTTTAAATAAAATCAAGTATTTCAAAAATTTAAGCAAACTATTTCCATAGACATTCAGGGGGGGGGGGGTTAAATATTAAATTTCACTTTAAAGCAAGAAAGATTAGAGAATGAGAAGATGTAAGATTGGAGCTTCAACACTAATACAATCACAGTGGTCAGCTATCCACCAAGGGCTGAGCAAAAAGTTAAAAGTCACGCCACAAATCTGAACTTGAAAATTTTCAGTGCCACAGCAAAGAAACACAAGTGCCTGCTGTATTCTACAGCCAACTTTCTACCTTAAAAAAAAATTCTTCAGAAAGTTGATGTTCCATTAAAAATGCATGGCACCCCGACATTTCCCACAGAAAAGAAATAGGCCATGACGTGAAGCTTAAGGAGGAAAGTTCAGAGGAGAGTTTGATAGATGCCAGAGCAGTCTACTGGTGGAGGCACCCCAGGAGAGAATTCAAGCATTCTTTGGACAATATAAACAGAACCAGAACAAGGTTAGAAGATGGAAGTACAGTAAACAAACCATTCTCAAAAGCAGATAGCAATAAAGAGAAAAAGGCCTGGTTAAAGGACACACAAGTTAGCAATACTGCATGCTACAGGCTAGCTGGTGGAAAGCTCAGCAGGCTACAGCTCCTTGGAAAAAAGAAAAAGGGTTCATTCCAGCAGGTTTGTGGGGACTTTGTATCATCCAGCAAAGCCACATGGGCACCCATGCCACAGGGGTCCCAAGTAGAAGGCAGCACAGTCTGCAGGCAGGCTTTGGGTGGGCACCCCCAGTTGCTGCCCTGAGCCCCTAAATGTTAACGCCAACCCTATGTCTAGACAAAGCTGGCAACACATGGAAACAGGATGATAGATACCCAAAAAGGAATTAAAAAAGCAAAACAAAAAAAACTAACCTAAGAATAATATTCTACAAACAGTGGGCACTGGAGCTTTTACAACTGGCTTAAATCTTTAGAATGGAAAAAAAAATGGGCAGACTGAATGAGCTATTTGGTCTTTACCTTCTGTTACTTACTATGACTATGAACAAATGTTTTAAAGAACCTGCATGATTAAGCCACATTGAGCCTGCAACTAGCGGGAAAATGTGGGGTATAAATGTATTAAATAAAATAAATAAATAAATAAAATAAATTATGCTTCCAAACGCGAACTGGAGAATGAAGCATGAATACTCAAAACTGGAGACTCTTTAAAAATGTGTTGCAAGGCAAATGGATGTTTGTCAAAGCTATTATGGCTAAACAAGTTGTGGTATATCTGTGAGATGGAGAAACTCTGGTCCAAACGTCATAAATCTTTGTCCAAGTGGGAAGCTATTTGGGAACCTTTTGTGTCACATTGTTCATGATGAAATATGGGAAAAGTGGGGTATATGAAGGGAGGGGGGGTTAAAAGGGGGGAAACTTGTTATAAATACTAGGAGAACTTTGATATTTAATCTCTGTTTTGGGAAAGTTTTTATAGTAAGTTATTTTGAATCAGTTCTGTTTGCAACATAGTTGTGTCTACTGAGGTATGTTCTCTCTTTTTTGTATTTTGCTGCATTCAATTTCTATTTGAATTGTTTTTCTCAATTTTAATAAACTCTTCTACAAATTAAAAAAAAAGGCTGTTGTGCAGTTTGTTTGTTTCTCTGATGCTACAAGGACAGCAAAAGAATTTTTATTTTGTATTCTCAAATTAATACTAATCGAAAATGCATAAAATTCTTCTCTATCCTTTTCTGTAAATCAAATTGGGATAAAAATTTAATGAAGTATAAGCGATTGAAACTTTTTTCCTTCTAAGAAGGATAACTTCAGAGCATGTTACCATTATCTTTTCATAACAGACATCTTACACAAGACAACAAAATTTAGGTAACAATAGTTACCATCTGACTAAATTCTTATAATTAAATTTTTAATGAAAATATAATAAAAGTCTACTTGGGAAACAAATTTGCAGTGGTAACATCTATCATCATGGGAAAGTTCCTTTTCTTCCATGTAACTGCAAAAGGCCATTAGAGCATTCACTCAGGGGTCCTTTAACCAAGCTGTGGTAAAAGGGGGGAGGAGCACTTACCACCACTCAATGAGGTGGCAGTAAGGGTTCCTGTGTTAACCCACCAATAACTGGTTAGCGCCTGTAGAACTATTTTTCAAATATTTCCGCTAGCACCAGAAATGCCGTGCACTGGGGGATGGAACTACTGCCGGCACCCATGTTGGGCCTGCAGTAGCTCCAGATTGGTACACGGTAAGCCTGCTGTTGGCTTACCACTGCTTTATAAAAGGGCTCCTCAATGAATTAAAATGGTCCGTATAAGCCTGATCACGTGTACATTTCAGAAGAGGCCTAAAGCCCTTAACAGCTTTCATTAGAGAAGACTGGCCTACTTTGAAATGAAGAGCGAGTTTCAAGTATCAAGATGGTACAAAGATCCCAACAACTTGGCCATGCATGCATAATATGACAAACTTAGTTTGCTCAAAAACTGAAAAAATGGTACTACCGACTAGGAAGCAAAATATGGAAATGTTTGACATGTCTTATTCCATATGTATACAGAAAAGATGAAGATGACTAATCGATTTGCAACTGAAGGGTAACTTACTTATGTGAACGTAAGAAACAACTGTACAATAAAGTTAAAATGGTCCGTCTTACTGACAATCAACTCTTATTGATGCAGTTCTTTCTTCACTCCCCCCCCCCTTTCTTTGTCTTATTTCATAGCCATTTTCAAGCTGACGCAAAGAGGCAAAGACAAGAAAAAGTTGGAGGTTTTCCATTTCATTCCTCCTGACCAAAGTTTATACAACAAATCTAAATCTAGGGGCCCTGTCTACTAAGGTATGCTAGTGTTTTTAGCGTGTGCTAACCAGGTAGACACTCATAGGAATAGTATGGGTATATACACAGTTAGCACTTGCTAAAAACGCTAACGTATCCCCTAACGCGGCTTAACAAACAGGGCTCTATATTTATCTAAAAAAAAGGAAAAATATAAGAACCAGAAATTTTAAAAGCTAAGCAGTCACACAAACACCAACAATATTAATAAGGTTAAGAACAACCTGACACTTGAAAAAAAAGTGACAGTGAGAAACCGATGAGCCTAAAGGAAAGACAGCCGACTTCATCTGCACCCATATAAGTGTCAATACACGTCTTTGACTGGTTCACCACATGCTCACAATGTCTATCTTGAAGTTTTTAAGTCTCTTGCACACCAAATTCATGTCTTCAAGCATGCTCAAACAAGCTATACAATACTGTCATGCAAAATGCCTTCGAATTAAGAGGCCCTTTTACCAAGCTGTGGTAAGAGAGGCCCTGCACTAGCGTTTTTGACCCTCGCCAAGGTCTCTTTTACCACAGTGGGTGAAAATAACCAAAAATGAAATGGCCATGTGGTAAGTTCGCACTTGCAGTGCAGCCATTTTTTTTTTTGGGGGGGGGGCCCTTACCACCACCCATTGAGATGGCGGTAAGGGCTCCCACGCTAACCGTGGGTAACCTCCTGCGGAAATATTTTTTCAATATTTCAGCTAGTGCCGGAAATGGTATGCACTGGGGAGGGAACTACCAATGGCTCCCACGTTGGGCCGGCGGTATTTCCGGGTTGTCACATGGCAACCCTTTAGTAAAAAGGGCCCCTAAGTTCTCAGCATTACAGAGTGCCACACTAGGAAAAGCTTCAAAACAGTATAGTTTCTATTCCTCCAAAAACTAAAGCAACACCCAGCTCTGGTTCAGTACCAGCCCAGGCAGCTCTCTCAGTTAATCTAGGGGAAAAGCACATAAAACAATTGAAAATACACAAAGGAGAAAAAAGGAAATAAATACTGTATTTAATGGTCAATCAAAAAAAACACTGAGACCCGGGAGAACAGTCAGTTTCTATGTCCTCAACAGAGGCACAGGGTAAATCAAATTTAATGGGGAGGTTTTATGAATCAAGCAGTGTTTAAATGTACTGATTTAACAGTAGTTACAGTTCAGAATTACAAACAAGGGTTTTATCCCATCCCAACCCAACCCCTCATCTCTGCTTAAGAGCCAAAAGAAAAAATTACAGTACCGTAGGACTGCTTCAGGGCAGGGGACAGATTTTGAAATTTAACATGAGGAGAGCCGAAAGGGCTCAAAACTCAGATTGTGGTACAGCCACATATACATATGATGTTTTCCTCAAAAGAAATAAAATATAATAAAAGCATGAGGAAATATTACTTCTCTGCTTTTCAAATCTTCCATCATCAGTATCTATGGCAGCAGAACCCCAATTATTTCAATTATCCTCCAAGCAGCTATCAAATAACAGTGCAAGTTCCTATCAAAATAAAATGCACAACTTGTTCAATTTCTATAATTTACCAGAGCTGGATTATCACAAATCTCTTAATAGGGTGCTGAGTTTATGGCAGATACATCTCTCAATGCCCTTCATCAAATAAAAGGATAGACTATTGGGTGTTCATTTCTATGGCTTTATTCCTTTGCCTATATGTATGTTATTTATATGTATGCAATATTGAGAGGTTGTGTCATTAAAAGATACAAAACATTGGGAGGGGGGTTGGATATGGGGAAATACACTTTGGTTCATCTGTTATAATGAGTGTTACCTATTCATACATTGTAACTTAGGCATTTGTTGAATAAAAATTAGTTTAAAACATAAAAAATAGAAAATGTTTAATAAGTGATGTCATACAAGTTTATCCTTCCATTGTTCTGTCTGTGTGTATCTAGGTGGTTGCCTCTAGTGTTATTGATCAAGAATACCTTGATAAAAGCCTATACATATTGCATCTTATGAATGCCAAAAAGGAAGCAAGTACGGTGAGCTTTAGTAGAAAACTTGAGAGCTCAGGCTCAAAATCCACATCCCCTGGCTTTAGCTGTGAGCTTCACACAATATGCATTTCCAAGCTCTGCTACTGCAGCAAAGACAATAATTACTGTTACAAGTTGCCAACTGAAATGCACAAAAGAAAATATTTGTGTAAGATATGAAATAAGATTTCCACTTTCTACCATAACTGATTCATAGCTGGAGACGTAAGTGGTTGGGTCAGTAGTATATGAGTTATCCAGTGAGGGTTGGACTGCTTCCTGTGACTCACAAACCGAAGGCAATAGTGAAAATCCGGGAGCCAGTAACATTTTCAAGAGTGGTTAAAGAAATGCAGTTGCCCAGTTCAAAGTCCCAAAGCAATACAAAGAGAGCTCACGTCTGTTTCTTAACATATAGGAACAGGAAGGTCCCAATTGCTTTCAGCAACACACCTGATAATTGTTTTAAGAATAACATCACAAAACAAATAAACCAACATTACTCAATATTAGCAGACGCATTCACACCCCGATTGTTATGATCCTACAGTTACACCACTGGATGGAAACTAAATTTATTTACAGTTTTCCTCTCAAAGGGGCCCCGTGCTATAAAACCTAACGCAAGCGATAAAGGCGATTAGCGCCGAACGAGCGTGTATGTTAAATGTGCACCGAGGGGGTCCTTTTACCAAATTGCGGTAAAAAAGGGTCCTGCGCTAACGGCAGGGGCCTTTTTTGACGCGCACTGTGGCCCTTTTACCTCAGAGAGTATAAATGCCTGAAAATAGCCATGGCCATGCAAGGAAGAGCATTTACCACCACCCACTGAGGTGGAGGTAAGGGTTCCCAAACTAACCTGGCGGTAAATGGGTGGCACACAGCACTGCCCGATTACCATCGGGTTACCACCGCACTAGGGAAAAAAAAACTGTGGCTGATTTTTCATAGCGTGAGATATGGCGCATGCTGGGGCTGGAACTACTACTGGCACCTGTGTTGGGCCGGCGGTAGTTCCAGATTAGCGTGCCTTAAGCCCGCATTGGCCTTACCACCGCTCTGTAATAGGGCCCCTGAATGTTCAGAGTGCTTTTAGTGAAGGTATCAGAATATGCACCAAAGATGGCGGCAAAATGTATTTAAACTGGATGTTAATGAGGTCACTCGATATTCCCTCCCAAGGCTCAGAAAAACAGTGCAGAAAAAAAAAATGTTGACCTTAATGCTGAAAACTTACCACCAGTTCGAGGGTAGCATTGAAAGTTTTGAGAAGAGGATTTCTTCTGAATTTCTGACATTAAACTGCTGTTTTTGTGTTATTTTGGAAGCGGAAGGAAGCCTGTACAGCCTCGAAGAGCTGAAAGTGAGAAACAAATGTGTGCGAGTCCGAGCAAAAGCAAAAGTGAAAGCACACGTTGGCGCCTGGTTTTCCGCACTTAAAATGACTCTCTCAAAAATTTAACTGCAAACAATTTTTGAAAAGCTTGTTTTTAAAAGGCACAGAAGAATGACACCGATGTGCATCTGCACTTCTGGTTTAGCCTGGGTATATGAACTGGAGCTGCGCTTATCACAAAAGCTTTGGTGTGCGCACGCCAGGTACGTTCCTTCCCCTTGCTTTCGGTTCAATAGTGTATAGAAAATATGAATGTAATTTGCTTTGAGCACTGGTTGGCTACGTTTCTGCGCTGTCGTGATATGGGGTTTGCGCTGTTGGCGTTAGCACAAGAGCTGTCAACATCGGCCTCAGATAATATTGTAAGTTTTAGTGGGTATATTTACTATGAGGTTTACTCCCATTTTGGGCCAGGTTCTATAAACCGCAACTAAATTTGTGCGTACAAATCTGCACATGTAGTCAACTTGTGCACGCAACTTAACAAATTAACCGGCGTTGATAAGCAATTATTGGCAATACTTGGCACCAATTAGCATTTACATGCACAACTTTCAAAGCATATTCTCCTGGATTCTATACAATCGCACACTAATTTCCGTGCAGAAATCAAAGCCCATTCTAGGAACAATGCATGTAATATAATTGGTTAACTAGTTAATCAGTGCTGTTAATTGGTTAACAATAATCAGCTCTAATTGGCATTAAGATTTACCCGCATATCTCGCTAAGTGTATTCTGTAATGAGGTTCGCGAAATTCCAAATTGCATAGTTGAAAAGGGGGTGTGGTTATGGGCATTTCTAAAATCTATGCAATTATAGAACACACCCAGGTCTGCGCCTAATTTAGGCGTCAGGATTTACGTCAAGTAAATTTGGTCATGTGGACAGGCATTCAGCGTATTCTATATACCGTACAGAAATGTAACTCTTCTATAAAATTTAGGCTTATTTCTTCACCACACAGATTTTTCAGGTACCACATATAAAATCGAACCCATTGTGTAAGTGGTGCGCATAAATTCTAATACGCAGATTACAAAAGGGGCCATGGCCATGGGAGAGGCATGGGCATTCCTAAACTTTACGCACACTGTTATAGAATATGTCCGATCCGTGCCTAAATAACACGTGGGAATTCACACCAGATTTCAAATGGCATAAATGGCTGCACCTAAATTTTAGTCACGGGACAGCCGCTACGCGTATTCTATAAACCGCACCTAATTTTAGGTGAGGTTTATAAAATAGCGCTAAACGCGATTTTGTTCAGCACTGATTTTTTGGGCACCATATATAGAATCTGGCCCTTTATGTCTAAGTGGAAAATGCTTAATACATAGGGCCCTTAGTTTGAAATTTTCAGAAGTTGTGCTTTACCTTTTCAAAACAATTTTTTTTCTTCAAATAGCAGGTAAAGCTGGGGAAAAAAAAAGTTTGAGGGATGGGGAGTGGAGAGGAGCCACAGCCAAATGTGCAGCAGCTGATCTCAACAGATTACAGAACTGTAAATTTTCTCGACAAGAAAAAGGCTATTCAAAACTATGTGCATGCAAGAATTAAATGACACTTGTCTCTGTGACTTCAGCCATTAGCTCTTCCAGAAGAAATTGTATAACGTTTTTTTCCAGATGAATGCTATAATCGCCACCAAAGCTTGGCGGCAAATTTTCATCCAGCACTCCATATTGATTTATTATGGCAATGGAACCTGAAAACAGATTGCTCTAACCAGCACAACATATTCATTTGCTAAACAATTAATTGCTCTTTTGACGGCCTCTGCAAATTGTGGAGAGTTTCATACTCATCTAGAAACAATTATAAATCACCAGTACCAATGCAAACAGTAAAAGGTCACAGGCTTGACTGAATGAACTAACAAAGCCACTGGACTGGCAAGTAATTGCTCCTTGTTTTCGAACACTAGATAAATAAAAGGTAACTAAACATCTTTCATCAGACATATATTAAACAGGAGACTGCAGATGGTCACTCTGACAGATAGACCATTAATATCATTTGTCAATAATGCTAGCCCATTTTCCCCCATTCTAATCTATAAACAGGTTGAGAGACAGCTAGATTGTTAGAAAGACTTCATTACAGTAAGATGCGATTGCTACAACAAAATCATATATAAACCAAAAAAAATCTGCTTGTAATGTGACCCACTATCTTGAGTATTATTACAACAATCATATGCATGATTTGCTTCAGATTTTTTTTTTTTTTTTTTGCTTTTTTTAAGAGGGCCCCCTTTACTACAGGGACATTAATGTGGGCTAAAGTGCCATGTGGACCATAGGTATAAAATGGCCCTTTTACTAAGGCATGGAAGGCCTAACGGGGGCCTACAGTGAGGTAAAAGAGCACTACCGTAGGATGCGCCGAGGAATCCCATGGTAGCCTTCTGCTTAGCACGCACTAATCCCATGCTGGAAAATATATGAGGAAAGGCTAAAGAAGTTAGGGCTCTTCAGTTTGGAAAAGAGACGGAGGAGGGGAGATATGTCTGAGGTGAATCGATTTTTTCCCTGTTCCAAAAGTACAAAGACTTAGGGACACTCAAGGAAGTTACATGGAAATACTTTTTAAAACAAATAGGAGGAAATATTTTTTTCACTCAACAAATAGTTAAGCTATGGAACTCATTGCTGGAGGATGTAGTAACAGCAGTTAGCATATCTGGGTTTAAAAAAAAAGATGCGGCCATGTTCCTGGAGGAAAAGTCCATAGTCTTCTGCTCAGAGACATGGGGAAGCCGCTGCGTTCCCTGGGATTGGTAGCATGGAATGTTGCCACTATTTGGGTTTCTGCCAGGTACTTATGACCTGGATTGGCCACTGTTGGAAACAGGATACTGGGCTAGATGGACCATTAGTCAGACCCAGTATGGCTATTCTTATGTTATTTTCTTATTTTGCAGCGCAGGAGGCATGGCCCATGGGTGGAGAATAGGCATGCCTGCGCTACAAGTAGCATGGGCACATTACCACATTCTATATGATTAGCGCGGGAGACCAAACAGGTGGCCATAAGGGCTCCTGTGGTAATAGCCATGCGCTAATGGGGAAATTAGCATGTGGCCATTACAACAAAAACGGAACAGCAGCCATTTTACCACCACGCTAAAAGTAGCTGCAGCGCGTGGAAATCCCACACATTGACAACAGTGCCAGCCACTTTTTAGAGCGGCTTGGTAAAAGGACCCCTTAATACATGCTAATATCCGTTAGCATGCACTAAGCTTTAGTAAAAGGGCCCCTATGTTCCTTATTTAGGGAAGGATACCGGTCAAAAGATTTTAGGTACTTGGGAAAATGGAAAAAAAAATGAAATGACAAAACACTTTCTACTTTGGTTATTTTTCCTGTATTTTCTACATTTAGTTTTTTTTGTTTCCTTCTTTTATCTACAGTTACTTTTTGTTTTCCCCTTCCCTTTCCTCCAGAAATCTCCTTCTGCTTTTCATTCTCCCCTCCAGCCCACCTCTCTTTCACATGGTATTGTGAAAGGGTGCCCACACTCAGTGTCTCCAACTTAGACCCCTCTTTCAGTTATTCACTACCAAGTATCTTTTGCCAGGCAGCGGCCCCCAAATTTTAGAAGTCCAGGTGATCTATAGCTGGTGATTTTCCAGCCCTATATTATATATTTTTTCTTTACTAACTAGTAAAAAAAGGCCCATTTCTGACACAAATGAAACGGGCGCTAGCAAGGTTTTCCTCAGAGTGTGTATGTTTGAGTGTATGTGAGAGTGACTGTGTGTGAGAGAGAGAGAGAGTGAATGTGCGAGTGTGTGTGTGTGTGTGATAGAGAGAGAGAGTGAGTCTGGGTGCGAGTGTGTCTGTGAGAGAATGAGAGTGTGTGCAAGTGCGTATGTGAGACACGGTGTGAGAGAGTGTGTGTTTCACACAGATACAGTGTGTGTGAGAGAGAGAGAGAGAGAGTGTGTGTGAGACACAGACTCTCTGTGAGACAGTGTATGAGACCAAGAGAGTGAGTGAGTGACTGTGTGACACATAGAGAGTGAATGTGATACAGTGTGACACAGAGTGTGTGAGAGTGAGAGAGAGAAAGACATTGACTGTGAGAGAGAGAGAGAGAGAGAGAGAGAGAGAGAGAGAGAGAGAGAGAGTGTGTGTGTGTGTCTGTGTGTGTGACAGAGATACCTCCCCCCCCCCCTCCTCTGGTGTCAGCCCCCCCTCCCTCCCTCCCTCTCTCTGGTGTCTGAGCATTACTGTGCAGGACGCTGAGCTCTGGCTGTGCTTCAAGGAACTGACCAATCCTATTTAATAGAATGCACCTCCAACATTCTGAAGCCGAGAAACCTCGTGTGGTTGGTCACTTCTGCTTGTGACGAACCCAGAAGTACGTGATGTCAATTCAGGAGATGGATACAGAGAGCAGGAATGCCTCAGCCATGCAGTCAGCTTCAGAATGTTGGAGGTGCGTTTTATTATATAGGATAGGATGGGATTGCCAATGCAACCTTAAGATCTCACAATCTCTTTCAAAATACATGGAAGAGCTGTGTGGCAGGAAGGATCCATTGTATAAACACATCGGTTTTTATATTTCATGCGTTTTTGAGACACAAGATGCAAAGATCCCTTGTGACATCTATTTTTATATTTATCTATATCTATATGAGAGATGACAAGATTACAGAGGCATATTTTCAAGGCACTAGACTTACAAAGTTACATAGTAATCTCTGGAACTTTGTAAGTCTAAGTGCTTTGAAAATGAGCTCTACAAGGGATCTATGCACTACAGAAAAAGAGGTTACAGAAAATGAATTATCTTCCTGAGTCTGAAGGTTCACATGTTTTATTTATTGATCGATTGATTTAGCTCACAACTTTTTCAGCAGTAGCTCAAGGTAAGTTACATTAAGGGACAATAGGTATTTTATTGTTGATTGTAGTGTCAGTCTTTAAAATTATCAATAAATAAAGAGGACAAGAGGATACCAAAATATCAAACAAATCAAAACAACCTCTTGTTATAGAAACTGCAAAGAAATACGATAATGAGAAAGGGAAAAAAGCCTCTGCGCCCACACCTCCACCCAATATATAAATTTATAGGGTATGAAGGAAAAACCATGGGTCAGTTTTCTTCATCAGCATTTAAAAAAAAAAAACAACCTTATTTCAATTCTCTTTTTGCTAAAACTTCACAGGAATGGCATCAGTGGATTAAAAAAATATGAATAAGAAGTGAAAAAAAAAAACCCTTAACTTAAACTTCTAGAACACTTGTGGAGATAAACGTGCAGAAGGAGTCAGTCACATTGACTATGGCCAGAGTTTCGCTATCAAAAGCTGTCTCAAGGAATGCACGACGTCACTGGTTAAAGCACGATAAATCTTCAATGCTTTTATCAAAATGCTTCTAAAATAACTTTTCTGTTAAATGTTTCAAAACCTTTTGGTTTAGAAATTCCAAGACACTATACTTTCCCTGTGTGCTCTCTGGAAAAACCCCAGGAGCTCAAGTATATACTCTTAATATTTTGATGAAATCACACAAACTACAGATTAAAAGAATAGGATGCCTCTAAATGATGAGAGGAAAAAAAAAAAAAAAAAAAAAAAAAGAGTGTGCTCCTTGGATTTCAGATTTTACCTATCCATGCTCTTGCAAGGCAAATAAGATTTGAGTTGATAAAAGTTTGGTTTTCAATCTCATCATTTTAGCAGCCTACACTTTGAGGCATCAAATTCAAAGCTCCAGGTCTATTTTCATTGTTTTCCATCAAAACAGATCCCCTAAGCCCCAGACCTGAGTCTTCCATTAATTAGGTATAGCGTCCCATCTGTTCTACCATGTCTCTTCAGCTATCTGCCACTTTCACTATCGCTAGTACTTGACTGCCTCTTGTTCTGTGGCTTCTCACTCATCACATCCCACATCTGGATGTGCGATGACTGAGCCGTCATGGGCCTAAGCTGTATAAGAGGCTGCCTATGTAAGCCATCCAAAAGAGCACCTCTTTTATGTTTATTTACAGAGACAACAAAGACACCCATGTGCTTTTTTAAAAACAAAATAACCTAGAAAGAGCCCCAGCAGTGTACAAATTCCAATGCACACATTCATTTTCACCTAAGAGTTGTGAAGACCCAAGACAAGCACCTTTATTTGCAACCAGCTACCTTTCATTTAGAACTAGCTTGTTACTTTTTATTCTAAAAAAACACTCATCCACTCAATATCCTTCTTCAGTACTCAATTTCTTGATGCTGCTTTTTTTTATTATTAAAATTTTTTAAAAAGTGTAAAATAAACAAACAAAACCTGAAAATTGTGGTTAAAGTCCAAATAAACTGAAAATTTTGCCCTAGGTATATTCCTATAGCACATACCAGCTTTATAGCGTGGCTTGCAGATGCTCAAATTTAGACTCTGTCAATCTGAAGGGCCCAATGTGGGATCTACATATAAACAGGAGGAGCAGCCTTACGGTTATTGCAGTGGGCTGAGAACCAAGGGAAGCAGCTTCAATTCCCACTGCAGCTCCTTGTGACCCTAGGCAAGTCACGTAACTCTCCACTGCCTCAGGTACCCAAAAAAAACACAACACCTTAGATTGTGAGCCCACCAGGGACAGAGAAAGTACCTACATATATACCCTAACTCTATATATGGCGTTCAAAATTGTGCATGCAAATTTAGGCATTCTCAGGGGCTCTTTTACAAAGGCACGCCAAAAAGTGTGCTGCGGTAGTGTGGGCACGTACATTGGACCTGCGTTGGGCCATTTCTCCAGTACATCTGGAAAAAAGGGGGGTATTTTTGGGATGGGAAACGGATGTGCAGCAAAATGAAAACCAGTGCATGCCTATTTACAGCCTGAGCCCTTAACGTCACCCACTGATTTAGCAGTAAGGTCTCATGTGTCGTCAACTGCCAATTACCACGAAACGCCCCACAGTAGAAAACAGAAAATTATTTTCTACCATGTTTTCGGCGTGCGCCAAACTTGGAATTACCACCAGGTGCACATGCTAGCCAGGCGGTAATGCCAATTTGACATGTGCCGCACGCGTGTAGTCCCTTATGCACCTTTGTAAAAGGGCCCCCCAATTTGCTTGACTAATGAGCAAATTAATGCTGATAACTAGGTGCTAAAAGGCATTCATTTACATTAACGTGTACATCTTTAGGCGCCGGGGTCTACACGTAAACCAGAAAAGGAGGCACAGCCATGGGAAGGGAATGGATGGCTCAGGGGCATTCCTGGCATTTGTGAACAGTGTTACAGAATAAGGAAGATTTGTGCCTAATTTAGGTGCGAGAATTTACAACAAGGTGCAGATCCTGGCGCCAAATGCTATTCTATAAATGGTGTTCAACTCTGAATGCCATTTTAAAAACTAGCACTTAGCGTTAATTTTTTATCTGCGCCCAAATTTGGGTGCACTTATAGAACTGAGTCCATAATGTATATTACTTATCTATGAGATAGAGAGATAAATGCACACATCCAGGAAATAGTAGTATCAAAAGGTAGGCTTAACTTTATGCATGTTTGGCCCTTCTTGTTCTCGCAAGTGGAGGAGTGGCCTAGTGGTTACAGCACCGGTCTTAACATTCAAATGTGTCTGGTTCAAATCCCACTGCTGCTCCTTGTGATCTTGGGCAAGTCATGTAACCCTCCATTGCCTCAGGTACAAGCTTAGATTGTGAGCCCCCACTGAACCTGAATGCAACTCACCTTGAGCTACTACTGAAAAAAAAGTTGTGAGCAAAATCTAATTAAATAATGATGGCAGCTGATGGGTAATAACTGGCCAGATGACCAACAGATCAACAGCTTTGGTCAAGTATGTGAAAGGCATACTGTAATGACCTGTTTCCAGGAGGTACACTTGAGATTTTATAATATCAGCAACTTATGCAAAACCACCCTGGCTTGACAGATTACAAGTTCATATGCCTACTGTATATGTAATCATGTTACTCCTTTAATTGGGTATGTTTATTGCTGCTACCTCTCGTTAGAAGCAACACTCCTTCCATATTGCTGGAGAGGGAATAATTTTATGGTTATTTATACCATCTACTTGTAACAATTTTGCCAGCCAAAATTAACATTTGTGAATAAAAAGAAGAAAAAGTTCACAAATCTTTTCATTCGTTCTATTTTAAAGCATATCAGAACACATGATAATTGATTTGGGGCCCTGTTTACGAAAGCACGTTAGCATTTTTAACGCGCCTACAATTTGCACACATGCTAACCGTGTAGGCACCTATAAGGATATTGTAGGCACGTACATGGTTAAAGCGCATTAAAAATGCTAAATGTGTTAATTCTATGTTAATGCATATTGATTTAGCTCACAATAAATTTAAGGCACATTAACAAACTAAGGGGGTAAGATGGGTCCTATGGCAGATAACATGAACTAATTTTATTCCTATGGGCACTGCTGCAGATAATGCGCGCTAAATTTTAGTAAAAGACTCCCTAAATGTATGATAACAAATGTACATCCCTAAAACGTAACACTCATGCAAGCAATTAAAATATACATGGAAAAGAAAAGTTAAAGTAATTCAATGGAGCTAAGAGTTAAGGACACCAGTGTGATGTTTAAAATTGTATAGTACAGCCTCTTCTTGGAAGGGCGTTTGGTATAAGATATCAGCAGTCACTTTCCCATTTCTGCTAATGGGTTCAATATTGCAATTGATGAAAGATTTTCAGCTTTATTATACAGTGAATCACCAATTACTATTTTTACCTTAGTTTCTACCCCTTCTGATTTAATTTCAGATCTAGCTATCAGAACAGAAGGCCCCACCTGGGCATTTCTAGCACCCAAGAAAAAAAAAAATCTTGGGGTCAATGAATAGTACTTCAGATTTCCAGCCCATGTGCACCAATGTGTAAATAAGAGTGTTAGGAAGTATTTAAAAGAAGTGGAGAACAAAACAGAATCCTTGATGCTACTACACCTTAAGTACTGTGTGCTTAGGGTTGCCAACTAGCCAGTTTTCAGCCAGGCCCCTAAAACTGGCCACCGTGTGTGAAAAAAAAAATCTTACAGAATTAGGCTCCCTGCCCCTGCAAATCCAGCAGTTCTTTCTTCCTTCTCTGTCTGGCATATTTATCTCTACCTCTTCCCTGCCTGCATGTTACTGAAAGCAGCAGCAAAGACTATACACAGGGCCAGCTCAAGAGAAAGTGGTGCCCTGAGCCAGCTTGCTTTAGCGGCACCCCCCTCCCCCACAGGTTTGGTATCTCTCCTCCTCCCCCCCTCCCCCCCCCCCGGATCCAGCCTCTCTTTCCCTCGTCTTTCCTGCAAGTCCGGCAGTGCTCCCTCACCTCTCTCCCTCCTCCCGTGGTCCTGTAAAGTCTATGTCGATTGCCAGCAGCATTAGCTGCAGCATGACAGGCTGCCTTTGGCCAGTCCCTGTGTCTTCCCTCTCTGCGTCCCACAGGAAATTGTATCAGAGGAAGAAGGACATGGCAGAGGGAAGACCATCGGTTGCCGGCAGCAACATGACAGGCTGCCTTTGGCCAGCCCCTATGTCTTCCCTCTCCACATCCCACCCAGAGGGTGTATCAGAGGAAGGAGGACGCAGCAGAGGGAAGGCCCAATGGCTGGCCAAAGGCAGCTTGTCATGCTGCTGCTGGCAACTGACAGACTTTACAGGACCATGGGGGAGGGAGAGAGGTGAGGGAGCACTGCCAAACCCATGGGAAGGGGAAGAAAAGGCTTAACCTGCAGACCAGATGAAGTCAGAGACTGCATATTTTGGCACCTTTAATCGCCAGCGCCCTAGGCCAGAGCCTCACCAGGTCCAATGGTTAAGCCGGCCTTGAAGACACACTGCTTCCGACTGACATGGGACTGTTCCCTCTACCATCTTCCTGTGTGAGTGAAGGGCTCAAGGCTGTCCAGAAGCTGTGCGTCTTCTTACAGTGACATGCTGTCTTTGGAGGACAACAGGCAGGGGTGGGGAAGAAGTACATAGATGTCAGACCTGTAGGTGGGAGAGAGGAGTGGAGGAGTGGCCTAGTGGTTAGAGCACCGGTCTTGCAATCCAGAGGTGGCCGGTTCAAATCCCACTGCTGCTCCTTGTGATCTTGGGAAAGTCACTTAACCCTCCATTGCCTCAGGTAAAAACTTAGATTGTGAGCCCTCCTGGGACAGAGAAATATCCAGTGTACCTGAATGTAACTGACCTTGAGCTACTACTGAAAAAGGTGTGAACAAAATCTAAATAAATAAATAAAATTATGGTTTATTATTTATGGTCTGCATTTATCCAAGGCAGATTACAAAACAACATACATAATCGTAAAAAACAAAAATACAGACAAAAACTCAAGACCAATCATCACAGTGGCAAAACATTCCAGTTCATCATTAGTCTTAAGCAAAACAAACGGTACCTCAATATGTCCCCTTGTTTCTTCATTTCCAAAAGCAACTGGTTCCATTCACACGGACCAGCTACGGAAAAGGCATTTTTGTTTCTCATATGTTCAAGCCGCAAGCATTGCAAACCAGGTACACTGAGTACATAAGCAGTCACAGAACATAAGGTTCTCGTGGGAACATAAGGCATCCATGTCATTAATATGGGGAGAGAGAGAAGAAAGGAGACGAGCTTCTGGGTGAAAGAGAGAGAAAGAAATCAGACCAGGGGGTAGGAGAAGAGCAAGAGAGTGATGATGGACCAATGGAGGGAGAGATACTGGCTGCAGGGTAGCGGTTGTGGGAGAATGGGAACAGCTGAACAAGGGAAGGGACAGGGACATAGAGGGTTGATGCTGAGCATATGAAGGAGATGATACACAACAGATAAGGGACACAGAGGGAAGATGGATGGTGGACACAGAGAATGTCAAATGGAAAGGAGACTGTGGCAAGAGAATTAGGGTAAAAAACAAACAGATTATATCAAAAGGGAAAAAAATGTTCAGACAACAAAGGTAAAAAGAAAAATTTTATTCTGAAATGTATTAATGTGTCAGCTTTGGCAAATGTGCATCTCCAATATCTTGCATTTCAGTTTCAGGTATAGCTATGGGGAGTGGGTGGGTCATTCCCCCCCCCCCCCCCACCCACAACACACACGCTCACTCTTTGGGCTCAGGTCCCCACCAAAACTGTACCTCACTTGAATGGATCGTGGGGATGCCAAGGTAGGATTTTTAACACGAGAGGGGGAGGAGCAGAGAGGAAATGGGCTGCTGGCTATGCACCTGACAGTCTGATTTCTTGAGGTTCCAATTCAGTTGTCTTCGGTGAGGTATTATGCTAGTGTTTAGTTTCTGTGTTGGATTCTGTAGCCATCTGACTTGTTCTTTTTTTTCCCAACTGGAAGTATATTGGTAGTCTAGGTTGCTCCTTTTTATAGGTAGTGTTGTTGGTTATCTGAATCCTGGACATTAGTGCTGCTTTATCATGTCACGTTTTCTATAAAGGTCTGGAATGTGCGTTTTCTGCAGGGTTTGGTTATTGGAGCTCTGTTTCTGTTATGTAAAATGTTAGACAATCAAAAGAATGTACATACATGTGGCAGTTTTTTCTTTTATGATGACAACCTTAATGTGGACAGTTGGTTGTAGAGGGGCAGGGGAAGTATGTAACAGTAGGTGTGGCAAGGGAGGGGTATGGAGAAGGGACCAGCATCAGGTTTTTCTTTGTCAAAAAGTTGATAACCCTGATGCTGATGAGCAAAACTAAACACGGACGCCAGAGGTCATTAGCGCTGTACTTGTGCCCGCATTTACCAGTGCAGAATGACTAGAGGGTTCTAGACCAGCAAACAACGAGTGCACCAGGCTTTACAGCAGATAGCATGCAAATGTAGTCAAGCTCATTTAAATTAGGTCAATTTGTATTCCTCTCCAATGATCAGAAGACAGCACCTGAAACAAAGGTGCCTTATCGCTATTAAAAATAACACTGGGTCTGAGCATCCTCTAGGGTGTTGGAAGAGAGGATTTCCCATGATTTTCATGCTTCTCTCATGATTCTTTCTGCAAAATCTGCCAGTTTTGATTGCTTTTGTAAGCAGAAGGAAGCCCATGCAAGCCCTTGCGCGCTGGTTGTGAGAAATAGCAGACCAGAACATGAAGCACACATTAGCGTTCTTGTCCTGCATCTAAATTTAAAGCGGCCATAGTTTAAAAAAAAAAACCCAAAGCACACTTTGGTGTCTGTCACTTGCATCTAAATATAAGCATAAATTTAATGCTTATATTTAGGCTGCAGATAACAGACACCAACGTGTGCTTCACGTTCAGATTTTACCAGGTGCAAACGCACAAGAGCTGAGCTTACTGCTGAACTCTTCTGCGCATGCACCAAGCACAATCCTACCCCTGAACTCATTAGTGCTCAAAGCTATGAGCGCGACTATATTTGAATCTCATTGGCTTTGAGCATTAGGGCACTGTTCCAGTGCTATTTTTATGGAGCTATTTATAATAGTGCCATAGTTTTGATCATCTGCCCCTGCCCCCCCCCCACCCCCCACCCCCACCCGTGTGCTCCTTCTTGATTGCTTCATCTCAAAAAGGATATAGCAGAACTACAAAAGGTGCCAAGAAGGGCTACAAAAAGCCGAAGAAAACAGGTTAGAGCTCTTCAGCTTGGAAAAGAGATGACAAAAGGATATGACAAATCATGAGTGGCAGAATGTTTATTTACCCTTTAAAAAATAAAAATCAGTAAAACAAGACGCTATGCCATTATACTAACAGTAGATTGAAAGCACATTTTTAAAAACTCTTTTTTTGTTGTTGTTCATGTAGAACATAATTCAGCTGTGGAATCTCTTACTGGAATGTGTGGTCAAAGTAACGAACATAGCATGGTTCAAAAGAGGTTTGGACAAGTTCCCAAAGGAAAAGTCCATTAAAAATTATTAATTGGGTAGACTTGGTAAAGGCATCATTTATGCCTTAAAATAAACTGAAATCTGACCTACTTTTTGTATCTGCTGGGTACTTGTGATCTAGGCTGGGATCGATGGAACTTGGTCTGGCTCAGCATGGCTTAGAAGGGTAGAAAATGGATCAAAGTGCTTTAGAATCAAAAGTGAAATGCGAGCTATTTGGGGCTGTTACAAATCTTCATTCTTTTCTATGATGCGCTTTGAAAACTTTTGATACTCTCAATTGTTCTAGAGTTGCAGCCTACAAAATATGTTTCTTTTTATTCTTTCTTTGCTAATAAATTAAAACCTTCAATTAAACTGCAAACAGAGAAAATGTGTTTTACTGAATGCACATAGTTATCATGGCTTGAAAGGAAGCTATCAATTTTAAAGACATGCCTTCAGGTAGCATCCACTGACCTGCAGAGGAGCTGGCTAATTGGATGCAGTTTCTTGAAGCAGTTGTTTTAACTTTTGTATACTTGATTAAACATGTTTATATGTTGAAATATCAGAGCAGTTCTCCCCGTTCACCTGCATAAGTTAATACAGTACCATAGTAGCTGAGAACAATTAAGAGTCAATTGGCCCACCAGGTCTTCATATTTTTTTTTCCTGTCTTGCTGCAGCCTCTCTCTCAGATGTCAGCCATGCAATATTTTCAGAAAAACAGGTGTGGATGTAAAGGATGATACAATCAAACAGTATGTACAATCCACGTATTGGAAAGTGACAAATACACCCTTATATTAAAGGGAAGGGAAAGCCTCAGAGAGCTCAAAGTCCCAAAAGACCTTAAAAGCTAAAAAGATCAAACATGTCTGAGATACCCACAGAAGCGACCTACTGTGTGCCGTGTCAAAGCCACCAGGATCCTGAAGCAGCCTAAACGAAATGCTGGCCATCGTTGACCTGGGGGGGGGGGGGTGAGTACACAGTATTAACAACGGCGTTTTGGCTCTGAATCACCACAGTACAGTAGCGCCACAAAAGATAAGTGCTATTTGTTAGTTTGGGTTATTTCACATGAGAAATGCGTTCCCACGGGAAGGTTCTTGCCAACGATGCTCAAGCGATCATGTTTGATCTTTTTAGCTCTTAAGGTCTTTTGGGACTTCGAGCTCGGTGAGGCTTTTCCTTCCCTTTAATATAAGGGTGTATTTATCACACTTGCACAGACCCCTGGCTCCACCTTCACCCCATGCCTTTCCCAACCTTTCAACTCTGTTTACATGTTATCAAAGTACTGGTCTCCACTTTGCTGTCATTCAGTCATATGTCCAAGGGCCCATAGGCGGTCCGTGGCCCAACTGTTTGGGGAGGCTAAAGGGGCGGGGTTAGGGGTGGAGCCAGGGGTGGAGCTTATATCCATAATTGTCTGATAACACACAGAAAAAAAAATAAAAATAAAATAATCACAATTAATACCTTTTATTAAATTTAGATATTAGATATGTATCATATGTCAAAGAATAAAGTGGTTGCTCAAAGCATATTCTAAGCACAATCGCTCAACTGCAAAACACTATGCACAACTTTATGCAAAAACACTCAGAACCTTACTGTACCATAAATATTACACTGGGCAGAACCTAATACACCAATATACCACCCATACAGAAAATGCAGACCATCAACAATATGAAACAAGGGATCATATCATCACAATTCTCATGTAGAGCCACAAAACACCCTAATTCATGTTTAATGTGGGATAAAATGCCATAAGTAAGTAAATAAATATAAACTTTTAATGTTGAGCACCTGATTCTCAAAGTGGACATATTCCAAACACTATAATGAAAATAAAATGATCTTTTCTACCTTTGTTGTCTGGTGACTTTTTGTGATTATGCTGGCCCAGTATGATTCTGCTGCTATCTGTCCTCAGTGCAGGACAGGAAGTCATCCTAGTTAAATATCTCCCTGGCAACCCAGGACACCTCCAGCCAAGCCCCCCTCCCCCGCTCTCCCAGCAGTAAGGTAAACAAACCATAAACCAATTTCTACAACTGATTCACAAGGCTAGAGGGCTTTTACTGCAGTTCCTGCTGCGAGGATGGAGGTAAATCAACAATTTAAACCCCTCAGAGCACAGCAGGGAAGGCTTAGCCTGTCCAAGCCTCTTATACTGGGCACCTATGCAAGGGCCCGATCTATATAGAAATCACATCTACCGCCCACTCATTGAAAAGCATTTCCTCTGAGCTTCTGTCCAGCTTTGAGTCATGACCCTTCATCTTCAAATAGTGTATCAACGTTATGAATACGCCCAGTCTCATGCCCCATGTAAGCCGCATTGAGTCTGCCATGAGTGGGAAAGCGCGGGGTACAAATGTAACAAAAATAAATAAATCTAGTATGATCCAACACAGTACCTATAAACTATGACCATAAGAACATTATGTGACAGACTGAAGGTCCATCAAGCCCAGTATCCCTTTTCCAATAATAACCAATCCAGGTCACAAGCACTTGGAAATATTCCAAATCAGTACAATATAGTTTATGCTGCCTATCCTAGAAATGCGCAGTGGATTTTCATTTTAATAATGGCTTATGGACTTTTCTTTTAAACCCCGCTAACTGCTTTTACCACATTCTCTAGCAATGAATTCCAGAGTTTAATTACACGTTGAGAGAAAAAATAATTTTCTCCGATTTGTTTTAAATTTACTCATTGTAGTTTCATTGCATGTCCCATAGTCCTAGTATTTCTGGAAAGAGTCAATAAGTGATTCACATCAACCCGTTCCACTCCACTCATTATTTTATAGACCTCTATCATAGCTCCCCTCAGCTGTCTTTTCTCCAAGCCGAAGAGCCCTAGCCTCTTCAGCCTATCCTCATAGGGAAATCGTCCCATCCCCTTTATCATTTTTGTCACCCTTCTCTGTACCTTTTCTAATTCCACTACATCTTTTTTTAGATGTGGTGACCAGAATTGCACACAGTATTCAAGGTGCGGTCGCACCATGGAGCGATTCAAAGGCTCATTTTTGTTTTCCATTCCTAACATTCTATTTGCTTTCTTCACCGCCACTGCACACTGAGCAGAGGGTTTCAATGTATCGTCAACGAAGGTAATTTTCAAAAAGCTTTTCCTTCTAGTGTACAAAATAAATGGGCTTATTGCTAAATTGCCCACCTAAAATGTGATCAAATTTACATGTGTACAACCTATATACAGTAAGTTTACCCACTGAGTAACGTTCCAGATTGCAGAATTGGGTTGGTCTTTGCACTTACATGTATACAGTGGAAGTAAATGTGTTATTTCTATTTTGAAATTATAAAAATATAACAAAAATTTGCCAAGTGAAAAGAATGTGCAGACACTTTCCCCCAAATTCTATTCAGCGCACTTAGAGATCTGCGCTGAAATCAGCACAGATTCTCTAATTCCACGAACAACTTAATTGGCTTAACAAAAAAATTTGCACTGATATCAGCACTTAACAAGCAATAATGAGCAGTAACTGGCACTTATTAGAATTTAGGAGCACAACTCGCTAAGTATTCTGTAACAATGCAGGCAAAAATGGGCGTGGTTATGGCTGTTCCAAAATTTATGTGCCTAGTTATAGAATTTGACCCAGTGCGTTGGGATTTACGCCACGTTTTCACTGGTGTAAATGGATGCGTGTAGATTTCAGCGCTGAAATATCAACTAAGCGTATTCTGTAATCGGCACCTAAATCTAGACGCTGATTATAGAATACGCTTAGTCGGCACCGATTTCTGTGCCAATTGTTTTTTGGGTTTTTTTTTTAGGCGCCACATATAGAATCTCCACCTTTACCCAAAAGCACAGCCATCAAGTGACCCACCTTACTTGTTGAACCAATTTAAAAAATTTCACACTACCAATGATACGATTTAACACTGGGCTGTTAGAAACAGGATGTCAAATTCCCTGTTTGGAAAGGGTTCTAGAGGGCACACACCAAATAACAAAATGCGGTAGTTTGGTCTTCCACTGCCATTATTTTCTAATTTCTATCCCTAATGATGAAAACAGTATTCTCCTAATGCTGTTCTCTCATTATTCCCATTCTACAATCTCAGTCTCAATATCCTAGCATCCTGGGGATTTAACAGCAAAGAACAAGTTCACACTAATAGGGATGGCTTTAAGTATTCATTAAATCCACAGCCAGTGAGTGCCTAGATCTAATTCTTTCTTCTAGTATAGGGTGTTAAAAAAGCGAGCTTGCAGTCTGAAGGGTCTCTCTGTCTAGCAGCACAAACAGTACCCTTTAATACTGCTGCGTCTTCTAAAATTTCAACAAAATGTAACACAATTTGTGCTCACCTCTCAATCAGTAACAAAGTAATTTTTGTACTTTATTTCCTTGACAGACGAACACATTTTATTTAAAATCATTTTTAATTCATATAATTTACAATTCTGAGCAACGAACACGAGACCTATACATTTTTTTAAAAAAACCTCAGGTAAAAAATTAAAAATTAACTAAAAATATGTAAAATATGAAGCTAGCTCCTAATCAGTCATACTGCAACTAGAATTACATCCAAAGCTATGAAAAAAGCGCAAAACAATGCAGAAACTTTCTATACTGCTACCAACAAATGGACTCAAGTGAATCTCATTAACATTAACCAAAACCCTGCTGACACAATGCAAAATTTAAAAGGCAAAAATAAAATAAAAACAGATGGGACGGATTTAAATGAAAATAAAATGGAATGCTAGTCCTGCATTTTTAAAGTTACCACAAAGCTTCTACTAAATATTTTTCCACTCCTAGCAGTCAGAGCAAAGTAACTTAATTTAGGGGGGGGGGGGGGGGGGGGAATCAGGTGCTGCACAAA
The DNA here is from genome assembly GCF_901765095.1 of Microcaecilia unicolor. NCBI lineage: Eukaryota > Metazoa > Chordata > Amphibia > Gymnophiona > Siphonopidae > Microcaecilia > Microcaecilia unicolor. The sequence goes on along the minus strand of NC_044037.1, from coordinate 170,269,345 downwards.
AGATTGATACATTGCTAAACATCAAACCGGTCCTTTTTCTCCTCTGTTACTAAAGAAGGAAATCTGAACTTAGCCAAAGAGAACACAAATACAGGCCCCCCCCCCCTTTTTATCAAGCTGCGGCAAAAAGGGACCTGCATTGGTGTCAGTGCATGTTTTACACACGTGCCGAGGCCCCCTTTTACCGCCGGTGGTAAAGGGCCAGTCTCACTTTCCCTGCCAGAAATGGCTGGGCGGCCAGTAAAGCAGTTGCCGCGTAGCCATTTCAGGGGGGATCCCTTACCGCCACCCACTAAGGTGGCAGTAAGGGCTCCTGTGCTAACCCAGTGGTAACCAGACAGAACGCGGCACTGCCCGATTACCACCAGGTACTATCCGGCACTGCCCGATTACCACCAGGTACTATCCGGCACTACAAATTTTCATAGCGCCGAAAATGACGGTGCTGTAGGGGTGGGAAGTACTGCTGGGGTGCGGTAGCCCGGTGGTACTTCCTAAATAGCGAGCAGTAAGCCCGCATTGGGCTTACCGCTGCTTAATTAAAGAAGACTACAGTGCCCATATTAGTTTATAACTGTTTGCATGATTTTGCATGCGATTATTTTTGCACTATTGTAAAACAGCATTGTTAGTCCTCTAATGAATCAGAAAGATGGTATATAAAACACACAAAACAGATTAGACTGCACAAATAAGCCATATGTCATCAACTGCAAAAATGGGGTGTGGGGGGAAGGGGAATACACCAGCATGAAGAACCCAGGAACATAAAGATGAACACACCATATGAAAAGAATGATGCATTCCAACGCAAAAGATACCTTTAACAAAATCTACTGTGGGCTTATTCAGCAACACAAACCCAAAAACAAAAGAGAAAAATGGTTGGCTATGCATAAGCTTGAAACTTTTCAATTTATAAAAAGACAGCCTAGCACTGAAAAGCTTAACCAAGTCCATTAAGAATTTTACATTATCTATATTGTTTTAAATTCAATTAGTCAAAGCTTCAGCCATGAGATGTTTGGGAATAATAGGGGGGGGGGGGGGATGGAGAGGGGCGGTTTCATGGGTAGTTGGGATGCCTTTTGGTGGGAAAAGGAATGTAGGGGGTGGGGGGGGGGGTACCTACAGGGGTTAGTTCTCAATACTGCATGATGCCCAATCAGGATTCTGGTCAAATCACAGCACAGAAACAGTATTAATTACCCTAATGACCAAATTTAAACAAATGATTGCAACCGGCACCAATATACTCCTCCTACAATTTGACATGTCAAGTGCCTTTGATATGGTTGACCACGGAATCCTATTACACAGACTCGAATATTTTGGCATCGGAGGCAATGTCCTAAACTGGTTCAAGGGGTTCCTAACCTTATGCTCATATCAGGTCACATCGAATTCAACTACGTCTGCTGCATGGACACCTGAATGTGGAGTACCGCAAGGATCCCCCCTCTCACCAACTATTTTCAACCTAATGATGATCCCCTTGGCAAAACTTCTATCAAACCATAACCTTAACCCATACATATACGCCGATGATGTAACGATATATATTCCTTTCAAACAAGACATTAAAGAAATCTCCAACGAAATCAACCAAAGTCTACACATCATGAACACCTGGGGCAGATGCATTCCGATTGAAACTGAACGCAGAAAAAACTCAATGCCTCATACTTACCTCCCAATACAACACGAATAAATTTACCGCTATTAACACAACTAAACTAAACCTGCCAATCTCAGAAACTTTAAAAATCCTTGGAGTCACTATTGACCGCCACCTAACACTTCAGACTCACGCGAACAACACAACCAAAAAGATGTTCTACTCCATGTGGAAACTAAAAAGAATAAGACCATTCTTTCCAAGATCTGTCTTCCGCAGCCTAGTGCAATCACTCATACTCAGTCATCTGGACTACTGCAACTCACTATACGCAGGCTGCAAGGAGCAAATACTGAGGAAACTTCAAACAGCCCAGAATACAGCAGCCAGACTAATCTTCGGAAAACCAAAATACGAAAGTGCAAAACCCTTACGTGAGAAACTACACTGGCTCCCACTCAAGGAACGTATCACTTTTAAAGTATGCACCTTACTTCACAAAATCATTCACGGTGAAGCCCCTGTATACATGTCTGATTTAATAGACCTGCCACCCAGAAATGGTAAAATATCATCCCGAACTTTCCTCAATCTCCACTTCCCTAAGTGCAAAGGCATAAAATACAAAGTACTGCACGCATCAACCTTCTCTTATATGAGCACGCAATTCTGGAATACACTACCACGCAACCTGAAAACAATCTATGAATTAACCGACTTCCGCAAACTATTGAAGACTCATCTCTTTGAGAAAATTTATCGCAAGGATCAAAACACATGAAGTCCATACACACTAATAGAAATGCATCAATACACTCTCTTCTGAATTCTCTTCCCCCGTATATTCACCACACTTAACTCTACCCACAGACAAAGTTGTTATACCCGATTGTTCTCTTGCTATTGTTATATCACCCTATCATTCTCCCATTGTTACATTCTATTGTTCTATTCCCCTAATGATATTTTGACTTTGACTTCCCATAACTCTTCACAATGTAACTCATAACCGTATTGTAACAAATTGTATTTCCATCATTCACAATGTATTGTAAGCCACACTGAGCCCGCAAATAGGTGGGAAAATGTGGGATATAAATAAATAATTAAATAAATAAATAAATAAATAAATAAATAAATAAATAAATAAAATGGATGCTGAACTTGTTGAACACAGTACCCTTAGGTTGGCTTGATGTTTTATTGCACTTGTTAGGTGAGGAGCGTATGTAATAACACGGTAGCATAAAATGTTGGAAGCATCAAGCAGTAGGAGATTAAGAAGAACTGCAGTTTATTCAGTAAGATAATTATAGTTGGAATATTACAGAAAATGTGTTTAAAAACGTTGGAACATAAGACGGGGGGAGGGGGAGGGATAAAATGATAAAAAGCTTGATGACGGATTATAACATTTGGTCTTCACTGAGTACAGGTTCATATTTGACTCTTTGTATATTCACATTGTGAATTTGTTACCTTTGTACTGTCTTCAATAAAAAACGTTGAAGCAAAAAGTAAGCACGGTAGCAGCAAATCTAATGCAAGAACATGCCCAGCATCTTCCTTTGCAGGTCCTACATTAACATTTCCATTTAGAAAGCACTTAAGGGCTAGATTCTATATATCACACCTAAAAATAAATAAAAAACTAAAAATAATGGCACTGAAAAAATACATCTAGATGTATTCTATAAACCGTGCCTAAATTTAAGTATGGCTTATACAATACATTTAAATCTAGGCGTAGTTGATAGAATACGCCCAATACCCGTTTTCTGCAACTATATTTAGTTGCGGCCATTTACACCAATGAAAACCTGGTGTAAAAGCCAACGCCTAAACTACACGCGGAACGGGCATATTCTATAACAATGCGCGTAAATTCTAGGAACACCCATGACCCACCCAAAACCCACCCCCGGCCATGCCCCCTTTTCAGATCCGCATCTTAGAATTTACGCATATATCACTGTATAGAATATGCTTAGATATTTGTGTGCATAAATTTTAATACCAATTAGTGTCAATAATTGCTTGTTAAGGTCAATTATCGGCACCGGTTGGCTTGTTAAGCTAATTAAGTTGTACGCGCAAATCCAGACTATGCCCGGATTTGCACGCGCAACTCAAATTGCACTATATAGAATCCGGGTATAAGCGGGCCCAGGCTAACTGCAGAAGAAGTGATACCATATGGGTTATCACCCACATTCTATATATGGCGCCTGAAAATCAGCACGGAAACCAAAGCTTATTCTACAATGGTGCGCATAACTGGTTAAGTAGCTAATCAGCGCTGTCAACTGGATGTTAGCAAGCAATTATCAGCATTAACTGGCATTGAGATTTACTCACTATGGGGGTCTTTTACTAAAGATTAGCTCAAGTTAGCTGCAGCAGGTCCCATTTTATTCCTATGAGCCCTCCTGCAGATAATTTGAGCTAATCTTTAGTAAAAAGACCCCTTATATGTATTCTATAGCGTGGTGTGCCTAAATTGTAAGTCGCACAGATGAAAAGGGACATGGCCATGGGCACATAAAAAGTACCCAGCAACGATATCTGTGGCGTGAAAACACCATTAAACTCTGATTTTATAAACACTAGACAACATTAAAAGTGTGAGTCTCAAAGATACACCTAATAAGCATGGAGTTCATATGCTACTCTGCCTAAATAAATTAATAATGCTGCCAGGATCAGGGTGCAAGGGGGAAACCTTTAAACGCTTGTTATCTGAATGACAAAGCTTTATCTTAAGTGGTCTGTTAAATACTGGTGAAATGCTGGGATCCTGAGGGTCAGCAAGTAAGTGCACCTTCCGTTCAGAATCTAAACAGTGGGACTAGTACAGCTCACTGTTTTCAGCGACAGCTTGACTTTAAAAAAATCATTTTTATAACTAAAACAAGGACTATGAACATTTTTTTTTGCTGATTTTACCATATGATGCTCATGAAGTGATACTAATTACTACCTGCACTACGGTTATCTGCTGACAAAGGTAGCCCTGAACAATGTAGGACAGTATGGCTGGCAACCAAGACAGTTTAAGATGCAAAATCTTGATTTCCAACATAGAAAAACACTCCCTTGACCCTTTCTGGAATACAGCATGTGATGTTTTGTAAACAGGAGAGGTGTTGAGCAACACATTCTGGGGCCCTTCTACAAAAGCATCAGTAGGGTTACAGCGTGCTATCCGGCGGTAATTTTGAAGTTGGTGTGTGCCGTTTCCTGCGGTAGAAAATAATTTTCTATGCAGGGGGTGTTCCCAGTCATAATCGGCAGTATGGCCACAATGGTCCGTGCTGCATGACTAACACACGAGCCCTTACCGCTAGGTCAATGGGTGGCAGCAAGGGCTTAGGCAGTAAATAACCACATGCTACGTTTAATTCTAGAGCACGGACATTTACTGCCCCCATTTTTAAAAGCCTTCCCCCCCCCCCCCAGCTGTGATAAAAAAAATAGCCCAACACACGCCAAAAACATGCACCCACACTACCGTAGGCCACTTTTTACCATGGTTTAGCAAAAGGACCCCTCTTTTAAAAACAAATTTGGCAGGTAAAAATGCACAGTGAATAGAATACCCACTGGACTTGTAATAATGGTAAGAGGCTGAAGAGAGCACATTAAAGCACCGAGTTTAATATACATTAGCCAAAAAATGTTTTAAAGTCTACATTTCAAGCAATAGCCCAAACCACAGTTTTGCAACCAGACTTACAGACTAGCTACTACATTTTATACAGGTGCTTGGCTCTTTGAATCTATAAGTACAGCTGGAAATCCTACAGTGCTATGTGGTAATTCCAGCAACAATCAATAAGCTGAGCCCACAAGAGCTGAAACTTCCCCCCAAAAGAGCCCAGTATGTTAAGACTTAAGAATTACTGGGCTGATAGCAAACAAACTAGAGATTCCTAGGTTTACTATGGTGGTAAATAGCCTTCTTAAGACTACTCCTACAGCATTCAAATGCCATTAAAAGCATGCTGCAAATTGCATCCATATGAGGGGGGAAAAAAAAGACAACCCTTTGGAAATAACACTCCTTCTACCAAGTATCCACAGCACTTAAAAAAAAATAAACATGTTTATTAGTAATTGGAAGACTAGAACATACACATCACCATCAGAGAAATCTTGAGTGAAGAGTTAAAACTACTACCAGAATAATCTATAGCAAAGATGCAATGGCCACAGAGATCAAAAGTGAAACAAATATTTTAACTACAAGGACAGGACAATCTGAATCAGTGTATTCCTGCATGAAGTGAAAAAGCAGAGTTGCCAGGTCTGCGGTTTTCATGCGGAATTGGGCAGATTTTGGAAGCTTCTGGGTCTCAACGTTTTGGGCGGACAGCCGGGTTTTAGGAAGAAGAAACAAAAATTCAAATACAGAAGTGATCATTAATTGCTACAGCATTATTACAAGCTTGTAAGACAGTAGTAGCAAGGAGAGGATTGATGCGACTTTCACTGTAATAGTTTCCTGCCAGGAGGTTTCATGTGCCAGCCAGTCCATCCCTATCCAGCAATTATACATGAAGCACAACACAGTATATCCTACAGTCTGCACAGAAGAACTTTTTAGCAGCACTCTGCTGCAAGAGAGTCCTCCTCAGATCCCACAGGTATGTCTCACACAACATGACTTATCAAAAGTACACTTAAAAAGGGAAACGGCTTCTAGTATCTCCAACAATTTCAGTGGGCAATGAAAAGCCTTCAACTAGGAAAAATAATACAGAATAGAACCATTTAGTCCCTCTTGTTTCAACTCCAACAGGAGGTAACCTCTCCACTGAAGATCAGTGCCAAGCGCAAAAGATGGCGAAAAAACAGCCTCTCTCAGATGATGTTCTCAGTAATCCCTTTATTCAAAACCAGTAAACACAAAAGCAACCCAACACAAGTCGTGTTTCGGCCCTACTGGCCTGCGTCAGGGGTCTAGGAAGTCCCTCTTGTTTGCCACTTGTTGCTCTATTTCCAACTGATCCACATTGGTTGGGTTGTTGTTCTTGAGTGGGTTTTTTGACTTAAAATCAATTACTATGATGGTGGCTCTATACCAGTTCTTATACAGTCTTGTGTGGGACCTGGCAGGAGACTGCTGCTGCACTGATCTCATCATCCGCCTTACCCTCCTATTGGTCGAATTTGATCAATAGGAAGGCAAGCAGAGAGCAGGAAGCCGGGAACCAACCACAGGGGCGGCTGCGTAAAACTCAGCAACCCGTCCAAAAAGTTGCGACCTGCAAACTTTAAAAAAAAAAAAAAAAACTTACCCACAGGACACTTACAAAAAAACCCTTCCAATTCTGTGGGAAAACCACAGACTTGGCAATTCGGTTCTACAAGCTGTTCCCTAGGCAACAGACTCAACTTACATCACTTGTCCCTCACCAGCCAATCAGTACTCAGTATGCAAAAGTTACAGATGGATTCTGAAGTATGGAACACATTTTTACTGTACTAATCTTCATCTTGGAAACGTGATTCTCTTATTAAAACCTATGAGAAATCGCATTTTCAATTATTTTTTCCAAAAAGCCCAGTGTATTTTATTTAAATGCACATCTCCTGTTACATCCACCGAGTACCATTCTATTTGATTTTTAAAAATACCCACTATTAAGACTATTACACATTTTCCACCAACATGAATAAAATTAATATAGAGATCCTAACACAACTTCCCATTGAGGTTAAACACTGCCCCTGAAATCCATATAAGCGATCATGTTGCCGAATCAGCTACCAGATACCATATATGCTGTCTGTCACCATACCTTCAAAAATATCCATTTAAATAATTTTTTTAAACAAACAGAACCCCACAGCCCACCTCAAGAATATCTCAGGACTCCAAAGTTACAAAATTTAAAATTAACCCCTGCAGTCCCAGAACCACATGACTAAAGCTCACCAAAATAAGCACTTTGAATATCTTTAAAGAATTTCTACCACCTAAGCCTGCCACCCATGGACCCATAAACTCCCCAAACACGAAATAAACGTTTTTAAAAGAATTTCCTGGAGCCCAGGCTGCCAAGCTCCAAAAGCGGTGTATTAAAAAATTAAGTAAAAATAATCTGAGGTCAGTAGACCTCTTACCTTTGTCCAGTGGCAACATGTCACCCCTTCACTTCAGTCTGGACGGACCCTCTTCGTTGCCAGCGGCTGCCCATGATCCTTAGCAGCAGCCCGCTGGATACACTTAAAAATTGAGCCCCCAGCTGCAGTTTGGTCCTACCAGACCTCCTGGGCACTAAACAGCACATGCGCCAGACCTGGCAGTAGACCCAAAGTCGGACATTTGCCTGTCTGCCTGCATTCCCTGCAGCTCATTCCGTGGTCCAGCTGTAACGCAGCTTGACATGCCCGAGCATTGCTGGACCCCCAAAAATCCCCAGAGCCTTCCCCAACCCCATAACTAGTCATTGACCACTAGGAAAAAGGAGAATTGGGCCTGAAGATAAATGGGGACCTCAAGCCACCCCCCCCCCCCCCCAGAACAACACAGACCCGATCAGGTCCCATCAGGGCTCCCAGCCTGAATGGGTGCTGCCCTCCTGAGCCAGGTATGTTTTTTTTTTTTAATAATTTTATTTAACTCTTTACAATAAGTTAGAAATGTAACCAGGGGTTACATTTTCTTCTTTTACCTCTGATTGGGGGGGGGGGGGTTCCAGGAAGTGGTAGAGGCCTCCAATGGTGACCGTAAGTGTGAACAGTGATCTCGTTGTGGGTGCAGACACTCAAGAGCTGCAGCACTGTTATTGGAGCCACTGGAGGCTCATTTTTTGCCTGGGGAGGGGGCAGCTGCAGGAAAAGCCCTGGCTCTGCCGGAGCCTCAGGACCGGGTGCCCTACAGATCAATGAAAATAAATGGCCTGAGGTGTATATTAAAGCCCAAGAAAAAGGGCTTGGCAGTGCCACAATTACACAATTGTGCATGCACAATTACATCTCTTTTTTATAATTATGGCCCCAGAAATGCTGGGAACTAAAGGGGGCTAGGAAATGCCCTTGATGAGCTGGGAAACGGTGCAAAAATTCAAGCAGGAGCAGCAGTGACCATGGATACTGGCACCGACACCTCTTACATAATTAACATATTTAAAATGTATCCAATACTCTGACAGGGTTAAAAACATAAAAATACATGTGCCCTGAGGTGGCAAGGATGTGCTATGTCTTGTTTAAAGTAATTTTTATGTGTAATGTTGTGAAAACGCTATTTAATCCAGCTATGCACATTAAGTTTTTGGGATCAACTTTAGGCAAATATAAGCAATGACATTTATTATGGAAATGCTGAAAGCAGACTTCATGGACTTGCAGATGGGAGTTAACCATCCCTGTACTAGATCAACCTCAAGTTTACATATGCACAACATATAGTAATGAGTATTTAATACCTTCCAGCGACCCTTCTCTGGAGTAACCCCTGCACTCTGGAATGCATTCCCTTAAAGGCTTCCCTTAACACAAGACTAGCTCTACTTCAGGAAGCAGGTGAGAGCTTTGCTCTTCACCTAGGTCTTATTCTTGCTGTATACACCGCCTTGTGTGAATTCCTTCAAAAAGAAGGTAAATAGATCCCAATAAAAAAATAATCACAAACTAACCAAGGGCAAAGTACATGGCCCTCCAGCCCTCCTCACCATGTCAGCAACAGCTGTCAGTTCAAATAACACAATTCCACTATTTTTCTGCTTTGAACCTTTAAAACATTTGATAGGAGGAAAAGCGGGGAGAAGATGAGAGTGCCGAGACAAACCGATTCTCGTCCTAAATTCTTGAAAGTACGGGCCCAGATTACTGATGCTCAGACACACTGCAAACAACCCAAGCGGTAATAAGAAGCTCGAGCCCTGACTGTTCTCTGCCGTATGACATTCACCCAGGCCCTAGGAAAGCAAAAAACTTATCGCTGTTACTGCTAGAAAACCTAGATCATGTACACAAAAACATAAAGAGGAGCATGTAGGGGCGTTTCTGGACAGAAACCCTGTTCTGAAGAGCCCATCCGCAATGCACCCTAAGAAAGACACTTGGGAACCCCTTCCCTCAGGTTAGAACCGGCCTGGGGTTGCACACACACATCACCATCCGGGCATGGGCTAAAGAATCACAGGAGGTGGCAACAATGTTCGCAAAGAGCCGCAAAACGCTTGCCCTAACCCCGAGCAGCCACACGCTTGCACAACACTCCAGGATCAGCTGTACGATCTTTATCTTTACCTTTATTAAAAAGCTCGATATACCGCTCGCCTTTGCGAATCAGAGCGGTTTTTACATAATTTATAACAAATCATCAGAAATAGAACTCCATTGATAAAAAGGAGAAACCTAACCCACACTGAACAGAGAATCACTCAGTCGTACCAGTAAACTACACAAGACTGTTAAACAGTAAAATCAGAACACACAAATCCAGAATACCTCCCTCCCCAGGAATAGGGGTAGAAAAGGGGTACAAGGTAACAGACCAGCGCTCTTACCTTTCCCCCGGCGGGAGATCACACTCAGCCACTTTTCAGCCCTTTCCTCCTTTCTCTTGGGTGCCTTGTGCTGAAAGGTGGCTTCCGAAAGTCCAGGCTCCCTGCCACAGGCGCAAAGAGGAACAGATCACTCCTTGCACAGCATTCACATGCCCCTGACAGAGACACTGGGAGCACCAGAACGAGGCTTGGACTACAAGGAGAGAAGCTATTGGAGCCCCCAGAATGAGGCTTGTAATGCACAGAAAAACAGCCCGAACAGCACTCATTCAAAGAGGTTGGATAAAAATAGAACAGGAGACGTAGTGACGGTAAAATGCTGAAGCCAATTAGATAGTAACATAGTAGATGACGGCAGAAAAAGACCTGCACGGTCCATCCAGTCTGCCCAAGAAGATAAATTCATATGTGCTACTTTTTTTATTTGTACTGTCCTCTTCAGTGCACAGACCATATAAGTCTGGCCATCCCTATCCCCGCCTCCCAACCATCAGCTCTGGCACAGACCGTATAAGTCTGCCCAGCACTATCCCTGCCACCCACCACCGGCTCTGGCACAGACCGTATAAGTCTGCCAACACTATCCTCGCCTCCCAACCACCAACCCCGCCTCCCAACCACCAGCTCTGGCACAGACCGTATAAGTCTGCCCAGCACTATCCCCGCCGCCCAACCACCAGCCCCGGCACAGACCGTATAAGTCTGCCCACACTAGCCCCGCCTCCCAGCCACCAGCTCTGCCACCCATTCTAGGCTAAGCTCCTGAGGATCCCTGATGTATCTGCTTCCCCTCCCCTGCGCAGCCGGTACCCCCCCCCCCCCCTCAAAACAAAGCAAACAAACAAACCTGAGTGTTACTGCATCCATGCTGTCGTTCTTTATTGCTGGTAGCATTTTTATTTAATCTCACGTATTTTTAAACGTGCCGGCTTGTGCAGCATATGGATGAACACAGAGGAAGTATAATAATGGAATAACTTTTCATAGGTAAGCAGTAATTTGTTATAAATTGTAATGTGTCATTTGGAGTGGCTGGTTATAGGGACACCCTAGCACGTATTATATTGGTGCAGAGATTTTTTTTTCTCTTGCTAAAGGGCCACTAAAACAGACATCATGTTATGAGAATCAGGTGCTCTTGTTTCTATTTATTTATATCCCACGTTAAAAGTGACTTAGGTTGAAACCTGAGAGCATTTAAAATCTTTTTATTTCCTGTGCCTAGATCAAAAGAGAAAGATGGTTTGTGGCAACTTGCTCCTTTTGTGGAATGCAAGTGTATATTATAAAAATGTATTCAATATTGTTTATTACTACTATATTACTGGTTGATATACAGCAGAAATTAAGTCAACTTCATGCTTTCTAATATAACTTTTAACAGCATTTTCTCAGTTATTAATGTTAATACGTTTTGGATGTTACTGAATTATATTATTCTGTCTTACTTACTGTACTTCCAGTTTTGGCACAGTGTAAGTCATCACAAGGACAAAATATAAGAAAACCAATGGACTGCATTAGGGACTTTTTTAGCCCATTTAGTTATGTTCAAACAAATGAGAGATCTACTTGAAAGAAAATATGTATTTTTATTATTTTTACTTATGAAAACCACTTGTCCCTGAAACATGTTCAAAACAGAATAATCCATTTGTACAAAGGAGATGAGGTGAAGATGTGATTCCATGTGCCCCAATGAAAGGGGAGTTTAATTTTACTTCCAATTTTTATAACATCAGGCTTCCCATGGCAGGTTAAAACAGTTAAGATGAACCCATCAGTAAACGGGATATCCTCACTGAAATTTGACCATGTATTCCTGTATTGTATAGAACAGTGTAGAAAAATGAGCACAAAATACAGCCTTTTAGTGTAGTTTCAACATCAGCTACAATAATTTTTGAAGCTGTTTTAGTGATATTCAGTTTTTATTTCATAATATTTATATCTACATATGGGAAGTTTTCAAATAAATTAAAAAGTTGTCAAGTTAAAAAAAATCTTTTTGTCCTCCACCTTTTAAGGCACTGCCTATCCACCTGGTACAGCTTTTGACTTTTTATAGATGGATCACACATAGACAGTTCCTTATTTCTAATAATCTTGTTGCTATTGTTTTCAGTAGCGTTTGCTATTGTTTTGGGTGAGTGAAAATGGTGGTAATCTCCACCTACTGGCTTCAGCCCATATAATGGGCTAGATAGGCTCATATACAATACAATAGATCCAATTCACGGATCGATGTGGGACCTATCCTTATTGCCAGATGAATGTTGACATTTTTGATTTTATAAATCCCACTGATGGAAAATTGTAGAAATTAAAACACAATACAACTTGTAAATATGATCATGTGGTGTATATTTTACAATGCCCATGTCTGAAACTTCATGTGGGAAAAACTGAATGTAAATTTTCTACTCATTTAAGCAAACTCAAATCATGTGTGGTTAAGAATAAATTCGGAGCGGCTTTGGTCTCACACTGTAAAGATCATCAACACATTTTTGAATCTTTTAAATGCCAGATTATTGACCAAGTCCCTTTCAATATATGTGGGGAGACATAAATAAAAAACTTTTCAATTTGAACAACTTTGGATTGATACATTAAATACTTTGGATCCCAATGGACTGAATTCCATGATATATTGGACTGCATTTCTTTGAATCAATTGGTGAGGCTTTCAGGTCATGACGTTCTTAGTCATGATTGGCTTTTGCAAGGTTGGTGTCTGTTTTAAATTTGTGCACTATGTTTTTTGCCATTGCTGCCAGCTATCTCACGGATTTAAAGCCTCAGCACAGTTACCATGCAAGATTAAAAATAAATTCTTGTAGTACATTATATTGAATTGCTGAAGAGAGTCATAAAACGTTTTGAGTGTTGAAGATTGTCACTAAATGGAAGTTAAAGGAGGTTTTTTTTTTGACCTATGATGACTTTTTGACTGTGTGCATGCTGATCAGCTGATTTTCTGCGATCCGGTTTTCTTTACTGTGGCATACCTCAGCTTGGTAGAAGTTTTTTTTTCCCCTCCTTATATTATAAGCAGGCGTTTTATAACTTTGATTCACCATTGTATTTTGTGGTCTAGATAGGCCCATGCCATCTCCTGCTCTCAATCTGACCTCCTTGGAGTGTCTCTTACTCCCTTTGTGTTGCAAGCCCAAAAACAAGCTACCTAATAAGTCTAAGCTCGTGGGAAATAAATAGGAGTGGCCTAGTGGTTAGGGTGGTGGACTTTGGTCCTGTGGAACTGAGTTTGATTCCCACTTCAGGCACAGGCAGCTCCTTGTGACTCTGGGCAAGTCACTTAACCCTCCATTGCCCCATGTAAGCCGCATTGAGCCTGCCATGAGTGGGAACGCGCGGGGTACAAATGTAACAAAAAAACCCACTGTTTTGGTGATGTCAGGTTTAAAAGCAATAAAATGGAATTTTGGATGTTAAACTTTATAATTCTAGTAATGTCTGAGGTGTGCAGAGTGGAAGGATGTTATAAGGTTCCTGATTGGCTGATAAGGGACACATGGGGGTCTGTGTCTATATGGAAGCTCCTCCTGGAAAGCATCAGGAGGAGATGGTTGGGCTGGAAGGAGAGAGGTTGGATGTGAAGTGTCTTTAGGAGAAATATAACTTGTGTTTTGGGACAAAAAGTTACAGCAATATTAAGGAACTTGATAGGAAGTGAGATTTTAAGAGCAGAAAATACGTTTTGAGCTGAGGTTTGAGCGAATCTTGAGTGTTATTACATGGATAGAACAAGTACTATGAGAATTAGAAACTGAAATTTGTGTAACATATTTAAGTTACTAAAAAAGAGGAGTAATACCAGTGTTGCCAAGTAGTCATGGAAAAACAAGTACATTTTGTTTAAAAAAAAACAAGCATAAAACAACAATATCAGTTCAAAAATAAGCCTAAAAATAAGCCCAATTTTTTTGCTTGGTGTGAAGTTTAATCATACACTAAACACTAATATGCACATAGGGTACACCAATATTCAAAGGGAAGATATATGTATACTTTCCCTTTGGAAAATTGCCCCAAAGAAAGTACAAGCAGAACTTTACTACTACTATTTAATATGCATAATCTTGCCAGTTTATGCAGTTTATGTGTCTTATAAAGTATGTCCCTTCCCTAAGGACACCTACTTGTATACGTTCATGCACATATAGTACAAACAAGAATTGAGATATCAGAAGGGGGGGACATGGAGGAAGAGCTGGTGTTTGGAACATGGGGTGCTAAATACCCACCCAAGAAGAAAAAACATCTCAACTGGCTAGATTAGATGGATCAATTTAACTTTATCCAAAGTTATTCACTAGAATAATCCTAACTTCTCGGGGCCAGGAGGGCAGAGTCCTGATGGGCGGGTTTGTTGGAAGTAAGAAGGTGTATGTGTGTAGAAATCACAGGTTGGAGGGGGGAGGGAACAGGATTTGGGAGTGAAGGCAGGGAGCATGAGGAGGTAGGAAAGAGCTGTGCATAGCAGGGGAGGCAGCCACTCTCTTGCGCTGAACCAACACTGGGTCTGCGTCTCACTCCAGACTGCTGTCAACTGAGCTGAGGCTGCCTCCAGCTCCCAGCGCAATATAGCTCTGCAGCAGGCAGCAGCTGCTGTACATGGATCAGACGGCCGAGGTGTCAGAAGGCAGCCCTAATACAGGGGCGGTGCATGTTGTGATTAACTCCTTCCATAACCAATGAGGAAACGAAAGAGGACAGAAAAAGGCGGGACTGAGCGCCAGCTGACACACTTACAGTGTTGTCATGGTGGCCAATCAGTGGTATATCAGGTCAAATAAAAGAAAAAAGAACAAGCCCAAAAACAAGCTAACCACGAATTCAGGAAAAAAAACTGCGACTTCAAAAAATAAGCAGGAAATAAGCAAGGTTGGCAACACTGACTTATACCTTAAAATGTATTTTCCTACCTATTGGTAGGTTTAGTGTGGCTTACAGTTGTCTAGAGGTAGGCAGGTTACAGGTTATTTTGGTTTGAGGAGGATTACCATAATCTTAAGTGGATAGGTCATACTGTGAGTTAGAGACATGATTGTGAAGACTGGTATTGTGTTGTAGGCCTGGTTCGGTTGTCCCTTGCCGACATTGTGGGGTGTTACCCAGTGATTCTTCTGGTTATGTGGGGTTGTCAGGAAAGAATTTCCTAAATAAGTGAGTTTTCAGGTGTTTTTGGAAGGTTAATTGTTCAAGAATTTGAGGTCTTTTAGTAGTGTGTTCCAGAGTTTGGTGCAGACATTATTAGAAACTGGTTGTGTAAACAGACTTGTATTTTATAGCGTGGCATCTCGGGAACTGGAAGGTAAGGTAGTATCTTAAGCCTTTGTTAGTGTCTCAAATTGGTAGGTTTAGTAGGCTGGTCATGTAGCCTGGGGAGAGGCCGAAGATTATTCTATAGGCCAGGGAACCTCTTGAAGGATATACGTGCTTTGATAGGTAGCCAGTGTAGTTTACGGCGTAAAGGCCTTGCGCTTTTGAATCGTTTTTTTTCTGAAAATGATTCTTGCTGCTATATTTTCTGCTGTTTGTAATTTCTTTAAGATTTGTTCC
Source organism: Microcaecilia unicolor (assembly GCF_901765095.1). Lineage (NCBI taxonomy): Eukaryota > Metazoa > Chordata > Amphibia > Gymnophiona > Siphonopidae > Microcaecilia > Microcaecilia unicolor. Next base: position 170,253,619 of record NC_044037.1, on the reverse strand, counting down.
TTACATCCTGCGTAGATTCTATTTTAGTAGTCGACTTGAGCGAGGACCGTGGTTTGGACAAGGATGTGGATTGTCTCTCTTGGGAAGTAGTGTTTAATGCGTTTGAGTTTCCACATTCTGTGAAACATTTTCTTTGAGTTTCTGCTGCCTGGTTGATGAGGGATAAGTAGCGATCTATGGGGATTCTTAGAATTTTCAAGTTATCTGCTATTGGGAGAGAAGAACCCACGACTTTGATGGTTTCCCAGCGATCAGTGTTGTGAGATGATGTAAGTATCAGGCAGTGTGTTTTTTCTCTGTTCAGTTTCAGCTTGAAGGCTGATGGCCAGGATTCCATAGTGTTTATGCTGTCCATGATTCTGGAAGTAATTTTGGATAGTTCATTCTTGAAGGGGATAGATATATATATATATTTTTATTTTTAGTTACATTTGTACCGTGCTTTCCCACTCATGGCAGGCTCAATGCGGCTTACATATTGTATACAGGTACTTATTTGTACCTGGGGCAATGGAGGGTTAAGTGACTTGCCCAGAGTCACAAGGAGCTCATCAGCATAAATGAAAGGTTTTAGGCCTTGTTTGGATAGAGATCTGGCTAGCGGAACCATCATTAGGTTGAATAGTATTGGTAAGAGTGGTGAGCCCTGGGGGACTCCGCACTCCGCTTTCCACAGGGTAGAGATTTTGGAGATCAACTTTGCTTAGTAGGACCCAGTGATTAGCAAACCTTTGAGCCATGCAAGTACCTTCCCTCCAGTTTCAGCTTTGTGGAGTGTTCTTTGTAGGATTTGGTGGTCTACAGTATCAAATGCACTAGGCATGTCAAACTGAAGTAGGAGGATGTTTTTACCTATTGATATTTCCCGTTTGAATTTGGCTAGAAGAGTGGTCAGCATCATTTTGGTGCTGTGGTGGGCCTTGAAGCCTGATTGGGATTTGTGTATAAGTTGAATTTGTTGATGTAGTCTACTAGCTGGTTGGCCAGTAAGCCTTCCATTATTTTGGTCATTATTGGTATGGATGCAACTGGTCTGTAATTTGACATCTTTGGCGCTTTTCTTTGTCTTTTGGGATTGGCATGAGTAATATTTTACCCTTCTCTATTGGGAATCGGCCTTCTTGGAATATGAAGTTCAGGTGGGATGTAAGTTGGTTAATGGAACAGTTAGGGAGTGTTCTCATGATGTGGCTGGGGATTGTGTCTAGCATGCGGTGTGTTATGGAAAAGTTTCTTAATGCTTGTGCTACTATCTCATTGGTAAGCCGGGCAAAGGTGTCCATGTCCTATCCGCTGGGGATTCCTCTGGGGAATAGTCGAGTTTGTCTATGAAGGTTTCAAGGGTGGTGTCATCCTGTGGTAGGGTTTTTGTAATTTGATGAGCTTCTCTTTGAAGTATCTGGCCAGTTCGTTTGCTGGTGGAGGACCATTGTTTGTTGTAGTCAGTGATTTGGTATTTACTAGTAGTCTTTTTACAAGCATATATAATTTCTTCATGTCTTTAAAACCTGGGCCTACTGTTCTTTGTAGTACTTCCTTTTTGTGTGTCTTATTTTGATTTTGTACCTTGTTAGTGCTTCCCTCCATTTGGTTGTGTTGCACTCATTTTTGTTTTTCCTTCATGCTCGTTCTCATCTTTGGCAGTGAACTTTTAACTGTTTCAGTTCCTCATCATATCATGGGACAGTTGTACATTTTTTGTGAGGTTTTGTTTTGCAGTGGAGCTATTTCGTCTAGTATGGTAGTGCATCTGTTGTCCCATTCTGACAGGAATTCTGTGGAGTCTGTTGGTGGTGACCACTGATTTTCTTATATGAAAGACCAGAATTTAGTTGTGTCAACCTTACCTCGTGTTTTGAATGAGGTTCATGTTTGTGTTGGCCGAGTCTCCTGTTCTTTCCAGTAAAGAGTCATGTTTAGCCTGAAGTGGTCGGATCAAGGGGCTTCTGTCCGTCTAGTGTTCTGTATTCTGAAATTTTGGTTTGTAGCGAATCTGTATGCTAGTAGGTCTAGTGCATGATCTTTTAAGTGGGTTGTGTTCAATGGTGGTCTTTGGAAGTCCCATAGTTGAAGAAATTCATTGCATTCTCTGGTGCTCTCTGTTCTAAATGCAGATTAATCTTGCCTATTATCAACGTGTTTGGGTTTGCTACACGTTTTTGAAATAAAGTCAATAAAAATTGTTTACGCTGCTCTACAGTGTCCTGGGATTCTATAGAAGAGGATGTAGCATAGGTGGTTTTGTAATAATTTGTCTTTTATTCGGAACTAAATGGAATACTTTCTCCGAGGAAGGTTTGGAGGACATTGGAAGCTGCTGAGTATTAATTGACCTCATTTCAGAAAGCTGTGAAAAGTTTCAGGGATTGTTCTAAAATAATTTGTTAGTTTTCCCTGACTGAGCTACCAAAACTTCTGTGCAGTCTCCTGAAGTGTTTAACTCTAAAACAGCATTAGGCAGAAGAGGAACTTAATAAAAGGGGTTTTCTTGTCAGAGTTTAAAAACTTTCTCTGGCAAAATACAGATTAGGGATAGCTTTGTGGTGGAGTGCATTCTCTCTGAAGACCTCCATCCCGCAATCAGAAGATACAAAAAGAGGGAAATTAAAGTAAAGCCTAGAATACATTTTGTAGATGGACTAATAAATTTAATTGTTGTTGTAGATAGACCCTTCCACAGTGTTGGTTTCCTGATTCTCCTATCGGGAACACCAGAGCAGTGTGTACACTCAGGTCAGCAGCCTTTGTTCTTTATTTTATTTAAATATATTTACAGGGTAAAGATCTCTACATCCAGAACAGAAGAAGGGCCCCAACAAAGAAGAATTTACAGAAGAAGAAAAAGAAGCTGAAGGCAGTTAAGTTTTCAACAAGTGCACACTACATGTTCTACACAGATGGACTGAGTAAAGGAACATTTTAAAAGTCTCCATTTAAGTGGGAAAGAAAAAATAAAGAGGAAAAAAAAAGTCAAGCTACCGTACTTAACCTGAGCAAGAGATTCCTCTGCTCATACTTACCTGAAAGAGTATTCCATATTTAGGGACGCTTTATTATTTGGTTTAACATAAGATAAAAGAAAGGACTCATTTCTTTAAAGTTGATATTACCTGAAAGTAAATCTAAATACACAAGGATTTATGCAAGAGTTACACACACATTTGTTGTTGGAAGGGAAGTTCCCTACTTAATAGTTTCCTAATAGAAGTTTGAAGAGACTGTGTTAAACTATCTTATTTGATTTGATAATTGAGATCTCCTGTAAGGGAAAAAGAGTTCAGATATTGTAAAAATTCATCTGAATTTACACAACAGAAGGGAGAAGCTAAACAAATCTTGAATTCTTAAGAACTGTCATTTGGGGTTTATATAGAGTGGAAATGTTTCTCAGTTAGTGACTTGCCCACTAACACTTTTGGTACTTTCAATCTTTTTTTTTTTTTAATAAACTGTTTAAACTTTCCATTTAGAGTTGGTGGTCTTCATTTAAGAACCCATATGTACATGGTACCATTTCTGTCAGAGTGTAACACCTTTTCTCTGCACATATAATATTCACATAAACAAATTACTTTTCTTTCTCTCTCTGAGAGGGCAGGACAAAGTCCTTGTTTTTTTGAAGTGGAGTTTCCCATTCCCGAGCACCATGCCTGAGGTATCTCTTGGCCCCGTGACCACTCCTTAGTTCTGTTCTGGTAAATTGTAGGGCAAGTTTAGCAGGGAGGCTGTTCTCCAGTGTAGATTCAAAAGGCCCACTGGGTTCTGTGCAGGCCACCTTGACTCCTAAAAAATCCTCTGCAACAAAAACATGAAGATCCTTGGCAACAGGGCTTTTTACACTCCCTCCAAACATGCAGGAGGAGACACACCCTTGACCGTTGAAGGACAAGCAGGCCCAACTTCCATTACTTACACTACAGGGCAATTAGTAGCGTACTAGGGGTGGGTGGGTAGGGGCGACCTACCCCGGGTGCAGACACCAAGGGAGTGTGCAGAGCAGGTGAGCAGCTGTCGGTTCTGCCGGTCCCCTGCCCCCTCTGATGCTACTTCTTGTTCCAACGCAGGGGACCGGCAGAGCCGATAGCCGCATGCCTGTTCCACACACCCCCTTGATAGGAGGAAAGTTGGTAGGGTGATACATTTTAGGGGGCACCAGGGGGCGCAGCAGCAACCCACTCTGGGTGGCCAACAAGTTAGGTATACCAATGAGGGTAATGTTTGACTAGGAGCAGAGACTCCAGCATGTTCCTGCATGAAAGAAAAGGGGACGATTTGGAAGTCCTGCTGCACACAAGAAACCTAACAAAAAGCATAAGGATCCATCTACTGAAGGCAAGAAGCCCAAGCAGGAGGAGGAGTTAGACCAGAGATCATAAGAGGAGGCCCTGAAGACTGGGAGTGGCACTGTGGCAGCCACCCAGGAGCTGCAGAAGGGCTGCACTAAATGCATGAGTCCCCGCAGCAGCAGAAGCAGGTGACCACAGCCAGCTAGGAGAGTGGAGGACTAGGGTCCAGAGAATCCAGCTGAGAGGGTGCCTGTACTGACAGGAAGAGTCTATTCAAGAGAGCTGCAGGGAGGAAGAGGCAGATCCCAGAGTGAATGCCTGCTGAGAAAGTGTCCAGTGTAGAGCTGCTGGGCATGAGAGCCATCATGGAGACAGCAGATCCTAAACAGACCAAGAAAGCAAATCAGAGTCTCGATGAAACTGGGGGACGGCTGAGAGTGTGCTGTAGGGCACTAGAGACAAAGACAGAGAGAGATTGCCTGCTGAAATAAATTGAAGACAGGAAGAAGCATCACTTGAAAAACAGCACCAGTGTAAAGCCAATTACCTTGAGGCTATAGGTACTGCAGCAGCTCCTGTGGAAGGAAAAGTGCCATGTATGTGAGCGCATGTGACAAGTGTGCAAGTACTCTTTTCTTTGGGTTTCTAGAATAGTGCATAGCGTTCAAGTTTTCTGGTGCCGTTTATTGAATTCTCTTCATATTGTATAAGTGACTTGACCACGCCTATTAATGTGACAGAATATAAACTCTTTTCTGGTTATATTGTTTTGTTTAAAATACTGTTAACTTATCTATCATCCTGATTTGATTTGAACCTAATGACTCTCCTCCAACCTGTGGGAAGGAATAGAATCAATTTGTTTTAATTCTTCCTTGGGCCTATTTCTTGGATAGTGTAATTCACTGAAGTTTTTCTTTTCCATTGTAGGACCTCCCTACCTTTCGAATAAGCCTTAACAGAGTGAAACCAAGTAACTCAGTAGAGAGGTAGGACTATGGGCAAGAGTGGAAGTGGCTTCCCTATGAATTCGATTTATGTACAATTTAGGTGATGTGGGAAAGGTTTGGATGATCTATCCCCAATGAAACCCTCAGCACTGTGACATAGGAGTCTCCTACATCCACTGGTATTATATTTTCAAATGTTCTTTCTTCCTTCCCATGGAAATATTTCAGAATATCCGTCTTATTATCAAGCCTTTCCAAATTCTTTCGTACTCTGTCCTAGACTGAACATAAATGTAGACTGTCCGCCTAGCTTGAATCATAAACTGGTGATTCAGTCCTGGTTTTTGCAGCTCTTTGAAAGAAGTTAAAGAAATCAAGACTGACTCACCTGATTTTATTACCCTCCTAAACAATAATCCATGTTACAAGATCAAAGTGCTGCATAATTTTGAATTCCCTGGCTGCCAGCATTTGATTTAAAAAAAAAAAAAATTCAAGAGCTTGCAAAGACTGTACTAAGTAACACTGATATCCGGGAGTGGCAAACATCACACACCTTGTAGCTCTGCTGAACTGCATGCAGGCATTTGGACCTAATGTATTTTATTCTTAAATTTTCTCCACATCCATCCCACTAGTTTTGGTTCCCTTTTCCAGTGTTACTGATGACTCAAAGGAACATTAGAGCTGGGAAATTCCTCCTCAGTACTGCTTGCTGGCTGGAAGGGTCCATGTTAGTAGTAGCAGCAGCCACCATCTTTTCCTCCCTGAGCCCTGCAATGTGCCCATGCCCAACAGGTCCCCATGGATGCCGATTTGAACTCAAATTCCATGCACTGCAGTCCACAGTCCTGCAGTCTGATTCACCAAGCAACCCTTGCACCTGATGGCAGTAAAGGATTTATTTATTTAAAAGTTTTTCATATACCATTGTTCTCAGAAAAATCAAAATGGCTTACAGAGTTAGATTAAGAAAAGGCACAATTACATTCATATTTTTAAAGGCATATGTATTCTCTCTGGCTGAGGTAAATTATCTGGGAGAGAAAGCAAGCATTCTGACATTCTGCTCTGGCAGTAAGCAGCCTTGTGGGTGAAATGTAACCATTAAAAAAAATTTTATATCACTAAGCTAAGGGGAAAGGTAAGCACTGCAGCACGCTGAGATGCTGTCACTGGGAGAAAAGGAAGAGAAAATGATCAACATTTAATACACTATGGGAAGAATTATCCATTAAAAGTAATAAATAAAGTTGGGGTTAATAATGCACACACATACTAAGTAAAGGTAACTAAAGTTGATTATGAGGGTCAGGAAACTCCTTATCAGAATATAAGTGGGGTGTGATAGCTATGACCATCCTTGAGTTTCAGACTCATGTGATGTGTCATTCTGATACAGAGATTCTGTATAAGATCTCTGGCTCTTGACCTTTTTGTGAGGAGGTCTTTCTCTACTGGGGGAACCGTAGAACTACACATCACAGACTCTAAGAGCTAGGAGCTATGAACCTGGCAGGGAAGGGGTACACTGGAGGCTTATCCTGAACTAGCAGCCCTTGGGAGCATCAAAGCAGCAAAAAGCTGAAGACACAATTAGTGACTGAGGCTGAAAAGCAGAACAGACCTTGGGAGCATCTCAGGGTGAAACTGAAGGCCTCTGAGATCCAGTAGTTGTCTGCTCAGGGCAAGGCCCAGCAGCAGAGGCTCCTGGGAGCACAACCAATGCTCAGTGCCCTGGCAGAGGTTCCTGGGAGTGCAACTGCCACTTGGAGCCCTGGTGGAGGCTCCTGGGAGCGCAATTGGCACTCGGAGCCTGGAAAAGGTGGAGGCTTCTTGGGGTGCAATCGGTACTCGAAGCTCAACAATAGAGACTGGCCAAGCCACACTGACTCAGCCTCATTGGATATCCAGCAACCACAGGTCCAGACTGCTCCAGCAGGAGGGTGATATCTGTGGGGCTCAGTGAGGATATAGAAGGGGAAAGACGAGAGAAGGAGTAAGGAGACAAAGGTACTACTGCCACTCCAGTACAAAGACAATAAAGGACCATGGAGGGATGTTTACAGCTGCCACATTGACCAGGAGATTCTGGGTTCAAGAGCAGTAGTTAAAGGTTGTTTAACAGTTTGTTCCTTGACTAACATTCACTTAGAAGGTGTAATAAATTGATTATCACAAATACTCCTCATTAGCAAATGTCTTAATGCTTCATATAGTAAGTTATAAATAGTTCAATAAACTATTTAACATTTCATTCAGCCTTGTTTACAGCAGTCTTTTTGAATTTCTTGGGATGGGGGGCAGAAGGGAAATCCCACCTGCTAATGGTTTTCTTCTCCAGGTGGAGGCACCAGGTGCCAATCATTAGAGGGCCTGACAGAACCTTCCCAAGGGAGACTCCAGCCAGGTCAGCCCCAGACCCAGGATCGTCCACAAGGGTACATACAATAATAAAAAAAGGCAGCAATAATTTAAGCTCCAGAAATCAATGAAGAGTCAACCCACAATTATAACACTCTTAAACTTCAGATTTTATTTATGTATTTTAATTGTTTATTTTGACATTTATACCCAAACATACTCAAGTTCAATGTGGCTTACAATAAATAAAACAGACAAGATTTACAATACCATAAACAAAATATCAATCCTTAGCTAGCAACACTTACTATCCCTTATTCACTAACCCATCTTCTTCATTCCATAAATGATCACCACTTAGTTCTTCCTGGCCCAACATCCGCTCAACTTGAGTCCACCAGACACACTGCTTTCTTCTTTGCAGCTTCGTTTTCTGGAACTCTCTTTCCCTCTCGATATGCGAAATTGTTATTCAGAAATTTTAAACACACAATAAAAACCTAGTTCTTTCAACAGTCCTTTTGCTTAAGAAGTTTATTGCTGTCCTACCACTAGCCTGCCTTCCTTCCCTCTAGCCTACCCTTTCTGTTCCCACTGCCCTTCTCCCCCCCCCCCCTTTTCCTATCCTTAGTTTCTTTACTGGATCTGTGTGCTCCTTGATTAAATGTAGACTCTTTTCTATCAAGCTTTTTGTAGTTCCTTTCTCTAATTTTGTTGGTTTTAGAGTGTAAACCAGCTAAATCTGCCAGTTAGTCAAGGTTCTATATCAAGTCTCAAACTACACATTATTTCCATATCCCCATAAGCTTCCTCTTATTTTCCAGTGAATACAGCATTGTGAGGAATGCCACTTTAACATTTTCACATAGACAAAAACTGGGAAAACTTTGCCTTACATAATCAACAATGTACTCCCGAACCTCACAAAACTGCACAAATCTTCAATCCCACTCACCTTCTTGATGGAATCAGGATTAGGCAGGCATTTCCACTCCTTTAGGACCCTTTCTTGGAGTTTTGGGTGTCTTGGCTGCTCTCAAAACTGCTCTCTGCTGACATTCTACAGATGGGCTGTTGTGGCAGGAGAGGTGGGGGTGGGATGAGAGTCCCTTCAGTCAGACTTTCCTATTAACACCCCCCCCCCCCAATGAAATGCTGGCAGTCTGCATTGATCATCATAGGCTGTGCAGGGTTAAGCAGGGCCTTGACCCCCCATCCGTCACTGAGTGGGATACTGTCTTGCAGGGAGGGATGCCAAGTGTCAGCTCTGCTGGTTCTTGTTTTCTTATGTGCATCCTCCTCCCAGGGAATGAACTATCCAGTCTGGCTCTTAGCCATTAGTTCTGGGAAGGCAGAGTGGCCCTTCACTCAGTCACTGGGATAATAGATCAGATCATGTTATTGCCACGATACAGCAAAGTAATACATTTACTGGTATATAAAAGAAGAAAAAAAGACAAAAAAAGATAATTAAAAAACTAATAGTTACAACAGCAAAGTTGTTATGAACCTCCCGGTATATAATCCTCAGGTTCTGGTCTGCATTGTCCCTATTCAGATCACATTTCTTGCCTGGTGGCAGGATCCGAATATGGCAGTGACTTGCCCAGGGCCACAAGGGACTTGAACATGGGGCTCATGGTTTGCTGCCTATTGCTGTAACCATTAGGCTATTCTTCTGTTCCTGATGACAGGATAGAACATATTTTGCTGCTTTAACTGCCGTTTCTTCTCTTTCTCCCAGGATTATACAGTTTTTTCTATTTCATTTGTGTATGTCTAATTTTTCTCTGCTAGTTTTGGTGCTGCATGATGAGAAGGGAGGGAGGGAAAGGCTGCACTTGGATAAGAGGGACGGGGCAGGGGGGCTGTATATAAATGGAAGGAAAGGGAGGGGGAAAGGCTGCATATGAATGGAAGGGAAAGGAAGGAAATGCACATGGATGGGATGGAAGAGAAAGGGGGAAAGGCTGCACATGAAGGGAAGGAGGGAAAAGCACATGGATGGGATGGAAGGGAAGAGAAGAAAGGGGGGAAAGGCTGCACATGAATGGAAGGGAAGGAGGGAAAAACACATGGATGGGATGGAAGGGAGGGGGAAAGGCTGCACATGAATGGAAGGGAGAGGGGGGAAGTGCTACACTTGCGATAGGAGGGCAGGGAAGAGATAGAGGAAATGCTGTACTTGGATAGAAAGGCAAGGAGAGGGGAAAATGCACATGGAATGGAAGGGAGAGGATAAAAGGCTGCAGATAAAGGGAAGAGGGGAGACGTGCTGCACATAAAGGGGAGGGAAGAGGGGAAAGCTAGGCAGATTTGAGAAGGAGACAGAAAAATTGAAGAAAGCTGAATTTGAAAGATCAGTACCAAACAGACATAAGGCAGGAAGTGAAGAAGAAAGGAGGTGAGAAAAGAAATGAAATGGAAAGGAGGCCCTGGAAACAGTTAAGAGCACAGACAGAGGAAAGCAGAACCAGAGATTGGGAACAAGATGACTAGAATAATAAAATCACCAGACAACAAAGGTAGGAAAAATGATTTTATTTTCAGTTTAGTGATTGAATTATGTCAGTGTTGAGTTTACATCTGTCAGCTTTATTTTGCGCTATACAGGAGGACATGCATTTCTGTTTCTCTGGTGTTGCATGACATGCAGAATTTGGTATCTCTGCTTTCAGTTCTTGTCTGCATTGTTTTTGTGGGTCCTTATTTATTTATATTTATTTATTTTATTTTATTGCATTTGTATCCCACATAACATTCCCCCACCTATTTGCAGGCTCAATGTGGCTTACATAGATTTGTTAACATTGTCATTTCAGGATATCAGATACAGTTCTTAATGTGTGGCAATTAAGGAAGGGAAGAAAGAAGAAGGAAGAGAGTGATTAGGGTAATTATAGACAGTGGGTGGGAATAGACGGATATTTTGTATCAAGTAAGAATCATGGTCTGTATCTGCAGCTGAGGTGAAGGATTCTGCTGGCATGTGTGTAGGATTATGTATCAGTCCATCTTGCTCTAGGGCCTGTCTTCATAGGTGGGTTAGAGCTAATATGATTTGGTAATGTTTCTATATAGTCTTACTGGTATTGTAACGCTAGCATTGCATAGTATTGTTAAAATGTATAATTTGATGTTATCTCGCAATCACATAGCACTACATAGCATCACATTGATACACCCATTAACTTCTCCAGTTCTACTCTAAATCACATCAAACAATTCTACGGAACATACACTTACACACTGAACTATTAGATTTACAGTAAAGTCAATCAACCACCTCAGTTCAACAAGGCGGAACACCAAATACACTAACATCAACATGAATGTTAACAAACTACTCCTAATCATCTACTGTCTATACCTAATTCACCATGCACTGACAACCCCCCCTCGCAGATAATAGTCTACCCGCAACACACAAACCATGCACACAACCCATACACAACGCACCTAACCAAAAGACCAAAAAATGGAATGGACAAACCCTTACTAACGGAAACAACCAACAAAAAGGAAAGAAGGGACACAACAAACTCAAAAACAAAGATGATAGACAACTAATAAAAATCAACACATCCCCGAACCTAGTTGAGCCTTACCGAACAATACAAATAGGGTATGTAAATGCCAGATCTGCAGTTAACAAAACCACGACAATAATCGACTGGATCACAGCAGATAATCTCGATGTTCTACTTATAAGTGAAACTTGGATTCATGACCTCAAAGATCCCATAATCCTAGAACTATGCCCGCCAGGATGCAAAATCTCCCACTGGACAAGGAACGGAAAAAGAGGAGGAGGCATAGCCATAACCTACAGATCCCAATTCGCCGTCACAACAACAGCCGAATCCATACTCCCCTACTCGAAATTGCCTCAGTCAGAGTCAACCACCCAACCCTACAAGACCACCTAAACCTTAACCTGTTCTACAGACCACCAGGCAACTGGCAAGATTGCCAAACACACTTCATGGATTTCATATCGAACACTTGTATTTCTTCCCAAAACCTCCTCATCGCAGGAGACATCAACCTCCACCTCGAAGATGCCAACCTAACAAACGTATGTGAATGCAAAGACTTCCTCCAACTATGGGAACTCCAATGGCCAAACACAAACCCCACCCACATTAAAGGACACACACTAGACCTAATTACACACAAATTCTCACATGAAATAAATATCACAATAAAAGACACAAAATGGACAAGCATACTATGGTCTGACCACTACAAAGCGAACCTCTCTTTGCACTGGCAAACAAAACATTCTAAACATAAACAAGAACAAACAACGTACACCACGAGAGGCAGAATAGACCCACTGACATTCTGGCAACAAATCTACGACAACGAATGGACAGCACAAACAGACTCAACCCAATTTCTCCATGACTGGGACAACAGATGCAGAAGCATATTAGATAACATAGCACCACTCCAAACCAGAACCTCACAAAGAAAAAAGTCAATACCATGGTTTACTGAAGAACTAAAAGAACTAAAGACACAAGTCAGAAGACTCGAACGTGCATGGAACAAGATAAAAGACGACTCTACACTTAACGTATGGAAGCAACTACAGAGAAAATACAAATACACTATCAGACAGACTAAACAAATATATTATAAAACTAAAATCGGTCCAGGCTACAAGGACACACATAAACTCTTCCAGCTCGTAAACAATCTACTAAATACCACACCGGTTACCTCTAATAACATAGGTACCCCATCAGCAAACAACCTGGCCAACTACTTCAAACAGAAAATCATAAAGCTACGATCCACTACACCCAGCAACTCAATTGATTATGCAAACCTCCTTGAATGCCTAGATCCAATACATGGAGAATATCCAGCAGACCGATCATGGACCAACTTTGACGCGCTATCGATTGAAAATGTCTCCCAACTACTCAAAAAATATGCTAAATCCCACTGCAGTCTAGACATTTGTCCTAGTAACCTGATAAGAAACACCCCCCAACCATTTATAACAGACCTCACGAGACACCTGAACTATATGCTACAAAATGGTCTTTTCCAAAAGGATAAAGGAAATATTTTACTTACTCCACTACCTAAAGACGCAAAGAAAAGTACAAATGACCTAACCAACTACCGCCCAGTAGCATCTATCCCTCTAATAACCAAACTGATGGAAGGTGCAGTGACGAAACAACTCAGTAATCACCTAAACAAACACTCAATCTTGCATGAATCTCAATCAGGATTTCGATCGAACCATAGCACAGAAACAGTACTAGTAACCCTAATGAACAAATTTAAACAAACAACTGCAATGGGCAATAACATACTGCTCCTACAATTTGACATGTCCAGTGCCTTCGACATGGTCAACCTCAGAATACTATTACATATCCTAGAATACTTTGGAGTTGGAGGTAATGTTCTTAATTGGTTTAGAGGATTCCTGGCAGCTAGATCATACCAAGTAACAACTAAAACGGCGATATCAGACCCATGGATGCCTGACTGCGGAGTTCCCCAAGGATTCCCCCTCTCACCAACCCTCTTTAACCTAATGATGATACCACTAGCCAAGCTATTAGACAACCAAAACCTTAACCCATACATATATGCAGACGATGTCACGATCTATATCCCATTCAAACAAAACCTAAAGGAAATTACCAACGAAATCAACCAAAGCTTCCAAATCATGCACTCCTGGGCGGATGCATTCCAGCTAAAACTCAATGTAGAATACAGGGATGTGCACCCAAATTAGGTGCTGGGAATTATACCTGGTTTCAGCAGGCATAAGTCCTAGCACCCAACTTTGGGCACTGAAATTGGCACTCGCTGCTATAATGGGCACTCATCTTTCAATGCCCATTATAGAATAGCATTGAGCGCCAATTTTTTTTTTATTGCTGATTTTTGACTGCTGTTTACTGAATCTAGCCCTTAGTGTGCAAAATTGCACAATCAGGTTAAAAAATAATGCAAGTTACATGTGTGTGTTAATTGGCAAATCAGGCACTAATGGCACCAACAACCAATAATTGCTGATAATTGGAGTTAATTGATGCTAATTGACACTAAATTGGAAATATGCATACAACTACACTTAGGAACTATTCTACAAACTTAGTATGCAAAAGCTATAGCACGTAACTGCAGGGGGCATCCAAGTGGAAGGAGCATGGGTAGATCATGGGGCATGCCCAGCACTTATATGCTAAGGTTCTCCTTTTAAGTGCATAAACCAGCACTTAAACGTTTATCCTACATAAACATCTAAGTCCCCATTTTGCAAAGCTGGGATTTGCACATATTAAACCCAAATGCATGCAAATGGAAAGGGATGTGGTCTGCGTGCGTCATGGGCTAGACAAGAGCATAGCAAGTTGATAGGTGTTTATTCCCCATTTCAGAAGGGGATTAGACATCTGTGTCCTAAAAGATTGATGTCAGGAGTTAACCTTGCTACCAAGCATATCTAGGATTGGGTAAATAATATTTAACCATATCTCAGACCTTGTGTGTAACTTTCTTTAAATCAGTCACCTTACTTTCTAACTCTTCTTACTTTCTTACCTAGTTATATGTTACATCTTTGCTTTACCCTTCACTATCAATTAAAATGTTCTATTACGTATTGTGATGACATTGTAAGTAGTATACCATGCCATATTTTGTATTATTTGAATATTTTTACTGCTGTAATCTTATTGCTCATGTTTGTTCTATTTTTACTGTACACCGCTTTGAGTGAATTCCTTCAAAAAGGCGGTAAATAAATCCTAATAAATATAAATAAATAAATAACTGCTATTGAACAGCAGTCCACAGGTACCCCCTTAATCCCCCAATGGTTTTTGTCCCCTCCCAAATGTCAAGCTCATAAGCGAATATCATTGGAATAATAACTGGTTATGTTTTCTAAGGTCACAAACAGGCTCATTTTCAAAAGAGAAGGACACCCATCTTTCGACACAAATCGGAAGATGGGTGTCCTTCTCCCAGGGTCGTCCAAATCAGTATAATCAAAAGCCAATTTTGGACGTCCCCAACTGCTTTCCGTCGCACGGACGGCCAAAGTTCAAGGGGGCGTATCGGAGGCGTAGCGAAGGCGGGACTTGGGCGTGCCTAACACATGGACGTCCTTGACCCATAATGGAAAAAAAGGGCGTCCCTGACAAGCACTTGGTCAACTTTACTTGGTTCTGTTTTCTTACGACCAAGGCACAAAAAGGTGGCTGAAATGACCAGATGACCACCGGAGAGAATCGGGGATGACCTCCCCTTACTCCCCCAGTGATCACTAACCCCCTCCCACCCTCAAAAAACATCTTTCAAAATATTTTTTGCCAGCCTCAGATGTCATACTCAGGTCCATCACAACAGTATGCAGGTACCTGGAGCAGTTTTAGTGGGTGCAGTGCACTTCAGGCAGGCGGACCCAGGCCCATCCCCCTTGTTACGTTTGTGGAGGAAACAGCAAGCCCTCCAAAACCCACCACAAACCCACTGTACCCACATCTAGGTGCCCCCCTTCACCCATAAGGGCTATGGTAGTGATGTACAGTTGTGGGTAGTGGGTTTTAGGGGGGGTTTGAGGGGCTCGGCAGACAAGGTAAGGGAGCTATGTTCCTGGGAGCATTTTATGAAGTCCACTGCAGTGCCCCCTAGGGTGCCTGGTTGGTGTCCTGGCATGTCAGGGGGACCAGTGCACTACAAATGCTGGCTCCTCCCACGACCAAAGGGCTTGCATTTGGTCGTTTCTGAGATGGGCGTCCTTGGTATCCATTATCGCCAAAAATCAGAAACAAGCTAGGGATGACCATCTCTAAGGACGACCAAAATTTCAAGATTTGGGCGTCCCCGACTGTATTATCAAAACGAAAGATGGACGTCCATCTTGTTTCGATAATATGGGTTTCCCTGCCCCTCCATCGGGACGTTTTGCGAGGACGTCCTGAACAAAACTTGGGCATCCCTTTCAGTTATACCCCTGACTTTCAACCCGTCAATTTTTTTTTAATGTTTGTTTTTTGTAAAATGGATGTGTATGCTGCACACACCCAATGTATAAACGTCTATTTCTCCTGTATTTTAGAACAGGCTCTACAGCGGCAGATTCTGTTCTAAAATACTGGAGAATCTCGACATGCACACCACAATTCCTATTTCTATGACCTGTCTTAAATAGGCTGCATGACTCTAGAATACTGTCAATTATGCATTCAGCTGCAACATTTTATTGCTAAAGATTGTGAAATATGTTGCTGCCTTGCTTTAACTAAGCTGAGGTTTTTCTTATTCTGCTTTTATTTACTTACCTCATCCAAAGAAACCAAATAAAATCTGTTTAAGTATTACTTTAACTGCTTATTGCCTTCCTTTCCCATTCCCCAAAACATTTGCATCCTCTTATTATTACTTACGCTAATGTCAGGCGTATGTAACCTTAGATGATTGTCCATGAGAAGATCACGGAGGGGTGATACCTGTTGTGTTTTACGCAGCAGGAAGGGTCAAGTCCTGAAGTGAAACTCAAAGGATTCCAAACTTGCAGCCTCACCTTGGTTTGTGTGCAAGAACCACAGTTAATCAATGCTTCTTCAGAACAAACAATCAACACTTCAACACAGCTGCATAGTCTTTAAATACACAGTCCAAAAGAGATGCTCAATCCTTTTTCCTACATACGTCTAGGACAGTGTTTCCCAAGCCAAGTCCTGCAGTACACCTTGCCAGTCGGGTTTTCAGGATATCCACAATGAATATGCATGAACTTGCTTTGCATACACTGCCTCCATTGTATGCAAATCTTTTTCATGCATATTCATTGTGGATATTCTAAAAACCTGACTGGCAAAGAGTACTCCAGGACTGGACTTGGGAAACACTGGTCTAGGACATCCTCCTTTCTTCTCAGAGGACCATGGGTTCTTTCTAAACTTTCCTGGGTTTCCTGACTCCCAAGGACTCTTTTTTGGTAACTGATACTCCAACAATCTCTCCTCTGCAAATCTTCTTTTTCTTAGAACCAGCTGAAGACTATCTGATGCCCTTGTCCTCCTCCCCCAGGGTTGCTAATTGGCTGGTATTCAGTCGGCCTGGCCAATTTTTGAAGGACCAGGCTGGCTACCGGCAGACCCTTCAAACAGGCAATTGAAAAGACGTTTTTTTGGTCTTTCAGTGATTCAATGCTGGTCTCCACGGCCCAGCACATCGCAGCTACCAGCCAACAAAAACCTGCCTGTCCTACCGATATCCACTCTGACTTGGGTCACAGTCAGCTCAACCAGTAAACCCTCCCTCCTGGCCTCTTCCTTCTCCCACGGTCTGCGTCTGAATTTTTTTTTTTTTTAAATTACACCAGTCTCTCGCTGCTTCCAAGTTCCTCCCTCTTCCTCTGGACTCTGGCAATGATTGACCCTCAAGGCCACCTCTGCTGCTGCGGTCTGACTCTTGATGTAACTTCCTGTTTCCACGTAGATGGGCCGCAAGAGCAGAGGCAGCCTATCAATCACTACCGGAATCTGGACTGGCCTCAAGCACAGCCTGACAGCACAGTCACCATGAATGAGTGACCGCACCTCGGGCTCGGCAATTGTTTTATTGCAGCACCAAACCAAAGGCAAGTTGAACACTGAGGGGGGAGGGAACCAGGGAAATAAAATAGTAGCGTAAAGAAATTTTAAGACACGTGCAAATAAATGGGAGTGTGGGAGGAAGGCAAGCAAGAGGGGAGGGACAGGGACATAGAAAAAAAGATGCTAGGCCGAGGTAGTCTAGGGACCAGGCAATCATGGAAAGGGGTGTAAATGAGACAGGGGCATGATGAGGGTCAATGCTTGAAAGAGGTATGAGAACAAGAGAGGGAAAGGGGGAGGGTAATGCTGGAAAGGGATGTGAGAAACAGGTGTAGCCAGGGAGGGGCAGGTGTTGGGTTTTTCTCTGCTAAAACGTTAGGAACCCTCTCCCACGTCTAAAATCTTATCTCCACTTTCCTTCTCTACCACCACCACCCCCCACCATGTCCAGATCTCCCCTTTCCTGACCTGCCAGCATCTCATCTCTTTGCCTTGCCTACCTTCCCCATTGTCCAGCATGTTATCTCCCCTTCCTTACCACCCTCTTCCCTTGTCTAGCATCTCCCTCTTTTCTTCCCTCTACAAAGCTTGCCACTGTCGCCACCCTAATTCTCGCTGAGACCTAAGCAAACGTAAACTCAGCCCAGCATGGAACATCGAGCATAGGCCTGTACACAAAGCCTGCCAAATCCCACCCCCTTCAAAGCAAACTTCCCATCACAGGGGGAAGGAAGACCTTGAATTGGGCCTGTGCTGAAAGGTCCCATGCTGCTCTCACATCATCTTTGAAGAGCTGCTCTCCTGCGGCACCAGCACCGTGCTGCCACCCCTTCCCCTGAAATTCTCCTGCCCAGGTGGATACCTATTCAGCCTAGTAGTAGGGCTGATCCTGCTTCACCTCTTCCTCTGGAACCCTGAATTAAGCATGGATGGCCAACTTTCTCTTCTTCATACTTAGCACATGGAACAGCAATGAAAAACTTCAACAAGTGTGAAATCACCAGTGCCAGACTCCTCAGCTCGGTCCTCTGCTTCTACCACCACTGAACTCAAGAATAGACAGGATCCTTCCCTCTCAGACTCCTTAGTTCATCTTGCTGATGACTCCTAGGAATAGGTTAGGGGCTTGATGCCTCTCCCCCCCCCCCCCAACCCCATCAAACCACAAGCTCCAGGCAGAGATAGGAAGCACTTTCTTCTCCTTTGCTCCTATGTAGACTCCCAGAGCTGCCAAGTTACCTGGTTCCAGGAGAGAGACGTTTTAGCCAGTCATGGTTTCAAACTTACATATCACAGCTATGTGGTATTTATAGTCCCTGATTCTATCAATTGCAATAAATGCTGTGTCCCCCCTAATGCATCATGATGAGGTTATCAGAAATCCAGAACTGTCCTAAAATCTCCCTTCTGGAACTGAGTATATTGGAAGCTCTAGACTCTTCTCATGCCATCAGAGATGCCAATGGTGGCCCATCATAACGACTGAGATTTACTACCCCAGCAAGTGAAATTGAAGACCAGAGAGCTCATGTTGATCTCATAACATTCCTTGTACTCTTCTCAAGCTAATTTGCTTATTTCTAATCTTCATTTTGGCTTTACTTGCAAGCCTCCTCTGTATTGGCTCCTACCCTCTTTAATTCTCTGCTTATAACTCTGAGAAAGCACTTACCACAAATTTAAGATCAGGGGGTTGGGGGCAATGGTAAAAACGTGGATATTTGAACATTCTTTCTCTGGTCATTAAAATTTCCTGGCTGCTGAAGCAAAAAGTTAGGCTTTTCACTCCTCCTGATCCCCCTACATTGGTTTCTGGTTTGCTATGTTGTGCTACTCATCTTCCCTACCCTTTTGTGAATTCTCTGCTCTGTCCTCTTGTCTATTCAGATCTGTGTTCTTCTATGTGCAGCTGGACTTCAATTTGAAAATGGCAAAAATACTGGATAAATAAATGGTATGCTTATGTTTATGTTTATTTTGAGAAGTTGATATACTGCCTTATCTGGCAAGCAGGTCAAGGTAGTTTATTTATTTGGATTTTGCTCACACCATTTTCAGTAGTAGCTCAAGGTGAGTTACATTCGGGAATACTGGGCATTTCCCTGTGCCTGGAGGGCTCACAGTCTAAAGGCCCTTTTACTAAGCTGTGCTAGAGGTGTGTTAGCTTTTTTAGCGTGTGCTAAGCATTAGCGCGCACTAACCGTGTAGATGCCCATAATATTCCTATGGGTGTCTATACGGTTAGCGCGCACTAATTCTTAGCACATACTAAAAATGCTAGCACATCTTAGTAAACAGGGCTCAAAGTTTGTACCTGAGGCAATGAAGTGACTTGCCCGAGATCATAAGGATCAGCAGTGGGATTTGAACCACGCACCTCTGGATGTCAAGACCAGTGCTCTAACCACTCTACCACACCTCCACTTCCTAAGGGCAAAACATAATACAAAATTAAATGATTAAGAAAGGAATACTAGTTTTGTATAAATAGGACAGAGACAATCAACCATACTAATAAGAGAACCATATGAAAGGTGGCATACAGGGGGCTTCACCAAAAGAGCAGAATATGAGCAAGGGAGCATCAGAGCATATGCCTAAAAAAATTGACTCAAAAATGAGTCTTCAACGAGACTTTTGAAAATCACTGTTCTGCACATAGCAGTATGTTCATAGTACAAATCTGGAAACATCTGAATGTTAGTTTGCTTTGTAATTGAAAGAAGCAACATGTTAGAAAAAGGAGGTGTAGTCTATAGATCTCTGACTCAAACGGATTAACTGGATAGAGATCTGATTGATGATATTGCAAAGGTGAGAATGAAAGACAGAGGTAATGATACTGGATGACTTTAATCTACCAAGTAAAGACTGGAATGTCCTATCTGCAAATCTGAAAAGAAGCAGAAAGATAGTGGATGCCTTACATGGGGCTTTGCTCAGACAAATGTGGAACCCACTAGGCAAAAGAGCCAGTTCTATGGGTGCCAGTGGGGACCAGGCACCCTATTGAGCAAGCGCCTGCACTGTGTCCAGAGGGATAATGTTTATTGTTTGGTAAAAGGCTCCCTAAACTTACAGGCACCATGCCTCAGGATCTTCACCTTTTCTGTCAAGAAAATTAAAGTTACATGCAGGATTTTGGTCACTAGATCACATAGCCAAACCCAAACGAAGACAATAATAGGAACTAATTTTACATGGTACAAAGTAAAACGGAAAATACTATTCTACAATTTTTCAAAAGGTTTTATTTTTTTTTTTTCTTTCAAGCATACATATACAAAAATCAAATTAGTTTTCATGTTTATTAGTATATATAACTCTTACAAATATTGACTGGTCCTGTAGGCAAATTTTTCCCAATCCTCTACTGGAGGTGTTCCTATCCAATCAGGTTTTCAAGATTGCCACAATGAACATGCATGACAGATTTGTATCCACTGGATTTCAATTGTGAATACTGAAAACCAGATCCATGGCTGTCCCAAAGATATCTGAGGCCCTAGATAAACCTTCAGCTGTGCGTTACCCTCCTTCTTTGCCCAAGGCCTATAACTATTACTTCATTCCTACCCCCATAGTCTAGAATCTCCCCGTACCCTTCTTATCCCCCCACCCAGGTGTCCAACATCCCTCCCACCCCCAGTTCAGCATGTCATCTCCCGTTCCTTACCCCCACCCTTGGGACCAGCATCTCATCTCCCCTTCCCTACCTCTGCCTTATGTCCAGTATCTCCCTTCTTTCCTTCCCTTAGCAGGCCATGCTGTCACCACCACCCTATTTCCTGTGATGGTACTGGAAGGTGAGCCTTTTGGCTGTCGTCAGATCCCAGGGCCCGGGACCCGGATTGGTGGCACATGAGTCACTCCAAGGAAGGACTTGGCTGAGCCCGGAGCAGAAACTGAAGACACTACATACTTGACTGAAGCTGGAGTAAGAGCTGAGGACAAGGCGAGTTTGCTTGGAGCAGGAGCTGAAGACAAGGCAAACTTGTCTGGAGCTGAAGACAAGGCGAGCTTGGCTGGATCTGGAAGTGAAGACAAGGCGATCTTGGTTGGAGCTGGAGATGAAAACAAGGTGAGCTTGGTTGGAGCTGGAGCTGAAAACAAGGCGAGCTTGGTTGGAGCTGGAGCAAGAGCTGAAGGCAAAGCGAGCTTGGCTGGATCAGGAACTGAAGGCAAAGCAAGCTTGGCTGGAGCAGGAACTGAAGACAAAGCAAGCTTGATTGAAGCTGGAGCTGAAGACAAAGCTACCTTGGCTGGAGCAAGAACTGAAGACAAGGCCTGGGGCACTGGTTAGAAGACAGGAACTCTGGCAAGGTAGTCAAGGCACTAGAAACTGCAGGCAATGAAAGCTAGGCAGTTGTGAAGGCAGGGAAGACCGGGACTGTCTGCCTATATAGCTACAGTGATGTTAGCGAGCAGTGCCAGAAGTGGTCAAATCCCCGATAGTCCCAGGATACCAAGCGTGCCGAATGGCATCTCATGCCGCTGAGCGCACAGGAGGGGTGTGGCACGAACATCCCAACCCGACCCCGCCACTAGTACCGCAGCCACCCGCTGACAGGTAATCGGGGCTCATTGTGCCGACCGTGACACCTCCCAGGTCTAAAGCTGTAAGTGGACTCAGCACAAAGTGCAGCCTATAAGCACTGGTATGCACTCACGTGCTGCTGAGTCCTGCCCTCCTTTTGATAAGAACTTCCTGTCAAGGGGTGAGACTCTGCAGTGCTTCAGTACAGGCTTGTGTTTAAAGGCACCACACCATGCTGAATCCTCTTGCATCACTGGGCCTGGGAGATTATATGGCAGCAGTTGTGACAGGCCTGGCAGGGAAAAGGGAAGGGGGAACATACTAGACATGGGGCTGGAGTAGAGAAGGGAAGATACTCCTCTTCTCTCTTTCTGCCCCCAAATTTTGCCATCATAGGTGGATACCTAGTCCACCTTGTGGCAGAATTGGTCCTAACCAGACCAGTTAAGTATGCCTCCAGAAGAGATTGAGAAACAAGTCTCTAAGCCAGTGTTTCTCAATCCAGTCCTTGACATACACCTAGTCTCATCAGCTTTTCAGGATATCAACAATGAATATTCTTGAGAAATTTGCATGTAAATCTATCTCATGCATATTCGTTGCAGATATCCTGAAAACCTGATGGGACTAAGTGTTTCTTACAAGGAGGTTGGAGGGTCTAAGCAGCTCAGGAGGAGGTATGGGGCCAGACTACATTCCCACAAGGCCCTGAGAGAAGGGATCGGGGTGGTAGGTCCCAAAACCCGGTATGGCCCCCACGTGGAAGGGAGGGGGAAAAGGACTGGAAAGAGCAGCTGCTATGGCAGGCGAGGGCCAGAAGGGGGAGCAGGGATGACAAAGCTCAATACCCTTGGGTTAGAAATCAGTACAAGATTCCTTCCACCTGGGAGGGGGAGGAGGTCTCCAACCAACAGCCTAGCAGAGCAGGAGAGTTAATGGAGTGCTTGGAGGAAGGAGAGGCTGGAGAGATCAACACACCAGGTTTGGAGGAGCCAGTTGACATGGACTGTAATTGTACTTTGGGGCAGAGTTGCAGGGACTGAAGGCGGTGGGTGGTCACAGGAGTCAATTAGCTGTGTTGTGGGCAGTGTACTGCCATTCTGCAACCACCCAAGCGGAAAGACTTTTAAAACTGAAACCCAGGCTGTTGAACTGGGGGAGAACTTGGATTTAAAGGGAAGATTTTTCTGGTTCCTTTATTTTGGAAACTGAATGGGACTTTAACCCCTTGAACTGAGATTTTGTGGAGGAGGGGAAATAAACTGTTTGGAACTAAAAGCTGTGTTGTTTGGAAGGACTTTGTTTGTGGACTGCTAAAGGGAGCCTACCACCCCTGAAGGTTTGCTACCGGGATTACAGATATTACAATCTCAAGGACTGGGTTGAGAAGCCCTGCTCGAGGCCTCTTGAAAGGCCAGATCATCTGAAAGACTGAAGAACAGCTTTCTCTTCTCCATTACAGGGGCTAAACAAGAAAAGTAAAAGATTTGCCTCAAACAGGTCCAGGGGCAACAGCTCCCATCAGTGAAGAACCTGAACTACAATTCTCACACACAAAAAGAGAATCTTTTATTCTTTCTGTGGCCAAACTGAATCACTAGGAACAGCACTGAAAATAGAACAGTCCTCAATGCTGGAACAGTCCATCCAATTATAGCACACCTGGCCTCAAAGGTTCATATGTAGTGCTGTGGGTGGGGTATACTCGCTGCTTCTTCATTAACCAACACACAGGCCACGATGATAACAGATTGTGTCGCCTCCAGGTAAATGGTTCACAACATAACATGTAGACCACCAAAGTTCTTTAACCTCAAGTTACAAGGATGAATACAGATTTGCTTTTTGGATCATAAGTAGAGGAGTGTGGTAGCCGTGTTAGTCCACTCTTAAGGTTATCAATAGAAATCAAACAAAATAAAACATGGAAAAGAAAATGATACCTTTTTTATTGGACATAACTTAATACATTTCTTGATTAGCTTTCGAAGGTTGCCCTTCTTCGTCAGATCGGAAATAAGCAAATGTGCTAGCTGACAGTGTATATAAGTGAAAACATTCAAGCATTACTATGACAGGGTGGGAGGATGGGGGTGGGTAGGAGGTATGCATGGGGACATCAAAGCATATCATTGATATTCTAACAGGATGGGTGTGGATAGGTGAGGGGTGGGGTGATCAACATAGACATACAGCTTTATGGTTTATAATGGGCTAGGAACCCCAGATCCTTGTTAAGTCCTTTCTGTTGGGTGTTAAAATATTCAATCATTCTGACTTCAAAGGTCTTACGTTCTTGTATGGTTTTAAAGTTACCTTTTAGGATTCTCACTGTGAAGTCACTGGTACAGTGTCCTGGTCCTGTAAAATGTTGACCAACAGGTGTGGGAACCCTACTGGCACCAGCATTGTTCATGTGATGTCTATGTAAATTGAATCTTCTCTTAAGCATCTGGCCTGTTTCTCCAATATAGCATCCTTCGTTACATTTTTTACACTGAATGATATATACCACATTGGAAGATGAGCAAGTGAAAGATCCCTTTATGTTGAATATCTTTCCTTTGTGGATGACTTTGGGGTCCTGTGAAATATTTTGGCATAGTTTACAACTGGATAAATCACAGGGAAGTGTGCCCTTCTGTTCCTTTTCAGTCTGTGATGGAAGTTTACTTCTGATTAGCTTGTGTTTTAAGTTGGGTGGCTGTCGGAAGGCCAGTACTGGTGGGGATGGGAATATCTCTTTCAGTAATTCATCCTCCTGGAGTATAGGTTGTAGATCTCTTATGATTTTCCTCAGTTTTTCCAGCTCTGGATTGTATGTCACTACAAGGGGGATTCTGTCTGTGGATTTTTTCTCCTTGTACTGTAGCAGATTCTCCCTGGGTGTTTTGAGGGAGGAGGCAATATTCTTGGAGATTATTTTGGGCACCACGGTCTCAATCAGTGATGGCTGTATACAAACATCTATATACAAGAAACCCACAGACAGATGCAGCTACCTCCACAACTCCAGCTTCCATCCTTCACATACAAAAAGATCCATCATTTACAGCCAAGCCAGAAGATACCACCGCATCTGCTCTGACCCAGGGGACAGAGACAGACACCTTAAAAGCCTGACTGCATCCTTCAAACAGAAAGGCTACAACCCCAAAATAATCTCCAAGAATATTGCCTCCTCCCTCAAAACACCCAAGGAGAATCTGCTACAGTACAAGGAGAAAAAATCCACAGACAGAATCCCCCTTGTAGTGACATACAATCCAGAGCTGGAAAAACTGAGGAAAATCATAAGAGATCTACAACCTATACTCCAGGAGGATGAATTACTGAAAGAGATAGTCCCATCCCCACCAGTATTGGCCTTCCGACAGCCACCCAACTTAAAACACAAGCTAATCAGAAGTAAACTTCCATCACAGACTGAAAAGGAACAGAAGGGCACTCTTCCCTGTAATTTATCCAGTTGTAAACTATGCCAAAATATTTCACAGGACCCCAAAGTCATCCACAAAGGAAAGATATTCAACATAAAGGGATCTTTCACTTGCTCATCTTCCAATGTGGTATATATCATTCAGTGTAAAAAATGTAACGAAGGATGCTATATTGGAGAAACAGGCCAGATGCTTAAGACAAGATTCAATTTACATAGACATCACATGAACAATGCTGGTGCCAGTAGGGTTCCCACACCTGTTGGTCAACATTTTACAGGACCAGGACACTGTACCAGTGACTTCACAGTGAGAATCCTAAAAGGTAACTTTAAAACCATACAAGAACGTAAGACCTTTGAAGTCAGAATGATTGAATATTTTAACATCCAACAGAAAGGACTTAACAAGGATCTGGGGTTCCTAGCCCATTATAAACCATAAAGCTGTATGTCTATGTTGATCACCCCACCCCTCACCTATCCACACCCATCCTGTTAGAATATCAATGATATGCTTTGATGTCCCCATGCATACCTCCTACCCACCCCCATCCTCCCACCCTGTCATAGTAATGCTTGAATGTTTTCACTTATATACATTGTCAGCTAGCACATTTGCTTATTTCCGATCTGACGAAGAAGGGCAACCTTCGAAAGCTAATCAAGAAATGTATTAAGTTATGTCCAATAAAAAAGGTATCATCTTATTTTCTTTTCCATGTTTTATTTTGTTTGATTTCTAATGATAACCTTTTTGGATTAGTAACACAGTGCTGGAGTGCTAAATCATGAGATTGCCATAACTGTTAGAATGCACTGACTTCAACTGGAAGTCATAATTTTTGGTATGTCTATTTTATTTTAAAAAGCTGTGAAGCAAAAAAAAAAAAAATAAGATATTCATAAATATACAGTAACTCTCCAAAGCTCACACTTTTTACAAAACCACCTAATTTCTTCTACGTTTACAGTGATAATTCCAGAAGGATACAACTTCGTATTTCACCAAATTTCATATTATAGCACCGGAGAGAGGGAAACAGTTGAATTCATCGATGGACAAAGCTTGAAGCCAGTTGGATAATTTAATGTGACAAATGAGCTGGTATTAATGCTTTCATAATTAGCACTACACCAGTAATTGCACATCCGTCCTGTCACTTGAATATGTTTGAAATCAACCAGATGAATTTTCACAACTCTTAGATAAAGGAGGAAAATTTTCTGTGCCAAAAGAAAAGCAGATTAATGGAAGGAAAAACTGGGTCAACCAGTCTGGAGCCTGAGTATCAGTATGGCTGCATACTAATTTACAACTGACTCATTGGAAGACGGCAGATGCCACATTTAGCAACTGGGAAAAGCCTGCAGCTATACTAAAGAGGGCTGTGCTGCAGGTATCAACAGTATCCTGCTTGCAGAATTCGAAGAAGCACTCCACTTTCCTATAAAACATATTTTGTCTAAGACATATGCAGGCTTTCTGACTCAGGTACAGCATGCAACATAGTAGATGAGGACAAACAGCATGTAACTCTATAAGGAGCCACGAAGATTTAATGAACACATACCTACACATAAAAAGCAATAATCTGGCTGTGAACTATTGTGTAAGTACACAGATATATTTGAACCAAATCCAGATTTTTTGGTTTTTGCCAAAATCAAATCTGCAACCGAAATTGGCTTCTCGGTTTTGGCAGAAACCAAATCCGTAAATGAAAATCACCACCCCCACCCAACCCAAAAGCCCATCCCCCCTCCGGGATTACCCCTGCCTGACACCAGTAGGCCCTCCCCAGGCCTACCTTAGGAAGCCCTGGTGGTCTAGTGGTCTCTTCAGGGATATGAACAAACCCCACTTGTTCCTGCCCCTTGCCACTGCTCCAATGGAAATGGCTGCCGAGACGTTTTTTTGTGACTGGAACCAGCAAGAACAGGAGCAAGTCCTCTGCCTGTGCTGGGAACCTACCCAGCCAGGACCTACTGCAGCAGTCTTGGCAGCCATTTCCATGGTATTGAGTGGGTGGGGCAAGGATTAATCAGAGTGGTGAAGGAGAAACCGTGGGGGTGGGTTCCAGAAATGCACAGGCATTTTCAGTCAAACCCCGTATTATGGGTCGATTTCAGTGCAGTAAGACCTTTGAAGTCAGAATGATTGAATATTTTAACACCCAACAGAAAGGACTTAACAAGGATCTGGGGTTCCTAGCCCATTATAAACCATAAAGCTGTATGTCTCTGTTGATCACCCTCCCCTCACCTATCCACACCCATCCTGTTAGAATATCAATGATATGCTTTGATGTCCCCATGCATACTTCCTACCCACCCCCCTCCTCCCACCCTGTCAGACTGTCATAGTAATGCTTGAATGTTTTCACTTATATACACTGTCAGCTAGCACATTTGCTTATTTCCGATCTGAGGAAGAAGGGCAACCTTCGAAAGCTAATCAAGAAATGTATTAAGTTATGTCCAATAAAAAAGGTATCATCTTATTTTCTTTTCCATGTTTTATTTTGTTTGATTTCTATTAAGTGCAGAATCCAAAACCAAAATTCGGTCAGCCTCTAGCACATACTTTGCAAATAGGTATTCACATGAGCAGAGTCCAAGTAAGGTGCACACTTATGTGCATAACATAAAAAACTAAGTTACAAACGTATGTCCTTAATCTATAGCTATATACAACACAAAGAGGGGCATAATCGAACGTGAACACCCATCTCCATGAGCGTCTATCTCCGAGAACGGGTACGTGAAGGGGCGGGACAGACCGTATTTTCGAAAAAGATGGGCGTACCATCTTTTTTTTTTCTATAATACGGGTTGTGCCGGGCAAATGCACCGGATTTGTGCGGATTTGAGCTGGCGGTATCGTTTTTCAGCGATAATGGAAACCGAAGGCGCCCAGCTCAAAAACGAACACATCCAAGGTATCTGGTCATGGGAGGGGCCAGGATTCGTAGTGCACTGGTCCCCCTCACATGCCAGGACACCAACCTGGCACCTAGGGGGCACTTGTAACAATTAAAAAAAAAAAAGTAAAATATCTCCCAAGTCCATTGCTCCCTTCCCGTGGGTGCTGAGCCCCCCAAACCCACTCCCCACAACTCTACACCATTACCATAGCACTTATGGCTGAAAGGGGGCACCTAGATGTGGGTACAGTGAGTTTTGGGGGTGGTTTGGAGCACTCCCATTTACCAGCACATGTAACAGGTAGGGGGGGGATGGGCCTGGGTCCACCTGGCTGAAGTCCACTGCACCCACTAACAACTGCTCCAGGGACCTGCATACTGCTGTGATGGAGCTGGGTATGGCATCTGAGGCTGGCATACAGGCTGGAAAAAAAGTTGTTAAAGTTGTTGTTTTTTTGGTCGGAGGGGGTTAGTGACCACTGGGAGAGTCAGGGGTGGTCATCCCCGATTCCCTCCGGTGGTCATCTAGGGCACTTTTTTGGAACTTGTTCGTGAAAAAAAAAAAAGGGTCCAAAAAAAGTGACCTAAATTCGCGCTAAAAACACATTTCTTTTTTCCATTATCGGCCGAGGGCGCCCATCTTTCCTCGGCCGATAAACACGCCCCAGTCCCGCCTTCACCACACCTCCGACATGCCCCTGTCAAGTTTGCCCGTTTCCACGACAGATTGCAGCTGAAGATGCCCAAAATCGGCTTTTGATTATACCGATTTGGGCGCCCACGGGAGAAAGACGCCCATCTCCCGATTTAGGTCGAAATATGGGTGTCTTTCTCTTTCAAAAATAAGCTGGAAAGTCTCCTTCCAAAAATACTTACATTTTTGTGGACCTTCAGAAAGTGAATGTATACCATGCAAGTGTGAGAAAGAACACTTAGATTCCTCACTGGTCCATTTTTTTTAAATTAAAATTATATTTTAAAGTTGTAAAGGAAATGCCCCCTACAAGTCTCTTTTATGTGTCACTTATGCTAAATCTCTTATCCAAAAATAATAAATCCACACATATTTCATGCAGGTTAGTGTCTTTCAATAAGGAACTTACTTCTCGGCGGCCATTTTGAAGAGCGATCCGGCAGCGGGAGAGAGTCAGTGCTGGCAGCGGGCAGACAGGCAAGACTGGGGTTCTTTCCTGCCTGCCCCGAAAAATTTGCTGGACAACCTGGGTGGCTGGAGGGGGGGCAGGGGAGAGAGGAGAGTCACTGGACATGGGTGGCTGGAGGGGGGCCAGGGGAGAGAGGAGGGTCGCTGGACATGGGTGGCTGGAGGGGGGGCAGGGGAGAGAGGAGAGTCGCTGGACATGGGTGGCTGGAGGGGGGGGCAGGGGAGAGAGGAGAGTCGCTGGACATGGGTGGCTGGAGGGGTGCAGGGGAGAGAGGAGGGTCGCTGTATAGCACTGTGGACGTTTAGCGCTTTAGAAATGATAAGTAGTAGTAGGTGTAGCCGTTATGATCAGCTGACGTCGGGAGAGACCTGTGATGTGACACACGTGCAGAACAGCTGTTCTCTACTGTGCATTTGCGGGTGAGTCGGTCACCTCTCATTTATATAGTTAGATAAGTTACATTTAAATGTATCCTATTATGTTGTATTTTAATATTGTGTATTAGTTTATTGTGACCTAGATTATTGGATAACACAGGATATAAATTTGATAAATAAATAAAATAAATAGATAGAGACATATCTCAGCTGCCACCTGTAGAAGCATATCTGCTTGTAGGATCTCATTCCTTACCCATGTCAGTCTTTGATTTCTTGATTGGTTGTCTGCCATCCTGGAAAAAGGAGCATGCTTAATCCATACCCAACCCACTCCTTCCTAACCCTACCCATGTCTCACCAGCAACTCTGTAATAATCTAACCAGTTTGTGAGGCTGTTGCCCAAAAATCTGTCCTCCTAAGTCCTAGGTTAGCTTTGCACATTCCATGAGAGGATTGCACTTCACTCCTAAGTCAGACCATGTTGGAAATGATCTCAAATCTCTGGATCTGATTTAAACAAAAAAAAAAAAAAAAAAGATGAGCTCCTAAATGTAGGATCCTAAATTTGTGCCGTTTTCAGCTGACTAGACAGACTAGGGGGTTGACTACAGCAGCAGCTTTTGTCAGCAGCAAAAAGCAGCTGCAGTTAACGAAAATCAAATAATTTCCTGACATCCACACAAACTCTAAAAGCATAAGTACAGGTTTCTCCTTGCAGAAAGATAGGTAATGGTCAATTAGCCCATCTACTCAAGTAAACAACTTTAGAAATTGTCATCATTGGGGGTAATTTTATAGTCATTTTCACAGCTATGTGACCACATACGCTTATAAATGTACTTATCTATTTAGTTGTAGGTACAAAATAAGTACCCCATATACAGTAGCTGTCATGGTCTTACCATGACTTCTGTCTGATGCTTCCCGCTCCGTTCAGGGCTGCTGTGGGATGGCGGCTCGCTTCCCGTCAGCTGAGTGCTGCTCTCCTAGAACGTGCACGCGCACTGCAGCCCTTATTTTATTGGGCTAACAGCAGGAACCTCCAGGGGCGCATCCGTGTTGATGTCAACAGTCTGGGCGTATTTCATGGAAGCCCAGACTCTCTTCAGATGCCTTGCCGCCTCGCTGGTCCCCGAGTTCCAACCTCACAAGTTTTTGCAACTCGGAGTTCCAGCCCCGCTGGCTCCCGAGTTCCAGTTTCACTAGTTTCTAGAGTTCCTGCCTTGCTGAGTCCTGAGTTCCAGTCTCATCTAGCTTTTGAGTCCCTGCTTTCGATGGAGAGGTGGCCTGTCTGCCACAGTCGGGCCTATGACTGTGGCCCATGGGCTCACTACCCCCAAACATAACAACAGTATATAAACCACTTTGATTGTAGCCACAGAAAGATGGTATATCAAATCTCATCCCCTTCCCCTATTTATTTAAATCATTTATATCCCGCACCACCTCCAAATCTAGGCGGGCTACAACTGAAAGTAGACAGTGAAATAAATAATATCACATGAAATCAAAATCTAAAAGAAATATAAAATACATTTAAACATATAAAATACCAACTGGCAAATATAATGACAGGGAGATGCTTTTACAACCTAGCACAAAACAACCAGAAGGGCAGCAACAAACCTGTGTTTTGCGATATACACATGGAATACAAAGAGCAGTACAAATATTAAAACGCCATTGGAGAGTAATGCAGGTACATCCTGCATTTCGTGACCACCGACTACGCATAGCTTTTCCAGAGGACAAAATCTGAGAGAAAGTTAAGAGATAAACATATATATCCGCAGAAGTAAAGGGACACAAGAACTGTGGCAATTGCATCTACTGTCCAAATATGACAATCGCTAAAGAATTTGTAAACCCCGGAGATAATAAGCTATATAGGTTAAGATATAACACGGATTGCAATAGCAACCGTGTGGTTTATATATTAAAATGCACATGTTCAAAGTTGTATGTAGGAAAGACAACACGGGCGCTGAAGCAGCGCTTGAGTGATCACAAGTTTAACATTATACACCAACGCAGGGAAACCCCATTAGTGGCCCCCACTGTATGGAACAACAACATACGTTTGCAGACTTCAGCTGCACAGTGATAGATCAGGTGAGGGAGTCTATAAGGGGAGGGAATAGAGATCAGGCGCTGATACAAGCGGAACAACGCTGGATTTTTAGGTTAACGACAACAATACCAAATGGTCTGAATATTCGAATAGAGTGGAAAGAATTCCTATAAGCGAGGAAGGAAGGTGGGAAGGTTAGACTACTATAGTCAGTGGGTAGGAGACCCCTTTAAGAATTGAGTCGGTAGTGATTGGTCAGGTGAATAAGCTGAAGGGATAAATACACCGACGCCATCTTAGAGAGTAGGAGTCCCACGGGAGGAAAGAGCAGGACTCTCACAAGGTAGGCTCCTTCATGCACATTTCACTATAAGGTAGTTCCATATGGTCCTCTCTCTGAAACGTTATATTTATACTTTGGTTGTACTTTGGTTGTATGGCAGGTATAGTAGCCGAGGGCACGGCTCCTGACAAAGCACTTGAGAAACGGAAGCTCTCTGTCAAGCGTTCCCAATCGAGCAAACTACAGCCCAGATAAGTGTATTGATGCATATTATAATATAAATATAAAAAGTCTATGAAAGAAATTAAAGTTAGCAAACGGAGGTTTTCCGACTTATGACGATTCTGCACCTTATCCCAACATAGCAGATAATGGTCTGCATAGGATAGGAAGCAGTCAGCTATTCGTGTGATGTAAACCAGGGTGAAATGCAGAGAATCTGAAGTTTATCCTCCGAAAAGTGATGAGAGAACCTTACTTGTTTTAAGAATAAATTGAAATGATTTCAAGCAGCAAGTACCAATAGAGTGATTAATAAGATATTTTTAAGCAATATGTTTGTATAAGAACAGAACATACCACAACATGAGAAAGGCAAATGCACACTTCCCTTGTACTGTACCATTTCCATGGTTGCTTAGTTCTTTGCTCTCTAATTCTAAAAATATAACTTTCCACCCATACAGGATTTTTGAAAGGACACAGTGAGATCAGTCAAAGTATTCAGCGCATTTTCTTGCTGTATGAAAGAATATTTTCAGTTTCCAACAGCACTAGGAAGGACTGAAAAACTAAAATATTATAAAGTCAGATCAAAACCCAGTGAAACTCTGGATCTGGTACTTCCACGGCAGCATAAAAACATAAATCTACTTTCTGGTACAAAGCCACGGAAAAAGGCTAAAACTGAGACAAGGAGTCAGACAGTTAAGCCTGTGTCGTACGGCACAGTAAAGGCGGTGTTTTATTTCTCTGTGAATACTGTATTCTAGTTCAGTACTCATACCACAGATTAGTGTTGATGACATGCTAAAACCTTAGGTTTGGCAGTTACAGTACAAGTACTGTGCCAGACCTGAAGGATGACCAACATGCTCAGCGACTCATCTAAAATGTAAGATTAACTACATAAGAACATAAGTGTTGCCATACTGGGACAGACTGAAGGTCCATTAAGCCCCGTATGCTATTTCCAACAGTGGCCAATCCAGGTCATAAGTACCTGGCAAGATCCCAGAACAGTAAAATAGATTTATGCTATTTATCCTATAAATAAGCAGTGGATTTTAGTCCCTCTGAATAATGGTTTATAGGATAGTAGCCAAACCTTTTTTAAACCCTGCTAAGCTAACTGCTTTTACCACATTCTCTGGCAATGAATTCCAGATTTTAATTACATGTTGAGTGAAGACATTTTTTCTCTGATTTGTTTTAAATTTACTACTTAGTAGCTTCATTGCGTGCCCCCTAGTCCTAGTATTTTTGGAAAGAGTAAACAAGCAAATTCATGTCTACCCATTCCACTCCGCTCTGTATTTTATAGACCTCTATCATATCACCCCTCAGCTGTCTCTTCTCCAAGTTAAAGAGCCATAGCCGCTTTAGCCTTTCCTTATAGGGATGTTGTCCCATCCTCTATCATTTTCATCTCCCTTCTCTGTACCTTTTCTAACTCCACTATATCTTTTTTGAGATGCAGTGACTAGAATTGCACACAATATTCGAGGTGCAGTCGTACCATGGAGCAATACAAAGTAATTATAACATTCTCATTTTTGTTTTTCATTCCTTTCTTAGTTGTTGCTGCACACTGAGCAGAGGGTTTCAACGTATCATCAACGATGACACCTAGATCCTTTTCCTGGACGGAGACTCCTAATGTGGTACTTTACATCACATAGCTATAGTTCGGGTTCCTCTTTCCCACATGCATCACTTTGCACTTGCTCACATTAAATGTCATCTGCCATTTGGATGTCCAGTCTCCCAGTTTCGTAAGGTCCTCCTGCAATTTTTCACAATTCTCTTGCGATTTAACAACTTTGAATAACTTTATGTCATCAGCAAATGTAATTACCTCACTAGTTATTCCCATCTCTACATCATTTATAAATATGCTAAAAAGCAGCGGTCCCAGCACAGACCCCTGGGGAACCCCATTATCTATCCTTCTTCATTGAGAATACTGACCATTTAACTACTCTGGCAGTGTACGGGGTAGTGCCTAAGATTAGGAAAAATCCCAGCACAGCACAGTTTATCAGCTCTATCTGTATTATCAAACAGCAGCAGGAAGTGACTTGGGTATGACACAGGCAGCAAAATGTGTCACCCAACTTCTGGAGACAATGATGCATCACTCTGAAATGCATCTATTTCAGGGGACACAGAATGACTTTCTGATGGGGAGAAGCTCCACCCCAATTCTGCTTCCTACTTCCCACCTCAAATTACACCTAGTCAATTTTATATCAGTCATATATAGTATAAATCAGGGGCGTATCTGGAATCCGGCGGTAGGGGGGGCCAGAGCCAGAGAGGGGGGGCACATTTTTGCCTCCCTCCCCCCCCCCCCCCCCCGCCGCCGCCTCTCTCCACCCCCTCCCCGCCGTCAACCCTCCCCCGTTGCTTACTTTTGCTGGCGGGGGGGCCCCAACCCCCGCCAGCCGAGGTCCGACCCGCAATCTCCATATTTCGTCTTCCTCCGTGGCCATGTGCTTCAAGGAAGTAACGCTGCAGTGCTGATTCATTGAATCCAGTTCGGCGTCTGACGTCGCAGCGACGTCAGACGCCGAACTGGATTCAACGAATCAGCACTGCAGCGTTACTTCCTTGAAGCACATGGCCACGGAGGAAGACGAAATATGGAGATTGCGGGTCGGACCTCGGCTGGCGGGGGTTGGGGCCCCCTGCCAGCAAAAGTAAGCAGCGGGGGAGGGTTGACGGCGGGGAGGGGGGCCAGGGCGAAATCTGCGGGGGCCCAGGCCCCTGTGGCCCCATGCAGATACGCCCCTGGTATAAATATTCATTCACATGAGACTTCTTCAGATTAGCCAATACAACTCGCCAACAATGGGTGCAGAGTAGAAGTAGAATGTACAGAAGCTCATTTTTTAAACAAAAAAACAGCAAAAAAAGTGGCAAAAAGTGGCAAATAGACTTTTTTCTGCCAAAACGTCCAAATTGTTATTTTCAAAACCCATTTTAAAGATGTTTTTCTATGCAGTTCATCTGCAGTACGTCCAAATCACAAGGGGGCATGCTGGGGTGGGATTTGGGTGTTCTCAAAACTTGGATGTTTTTCTGCCATAATAGAACAAAGCAAAAATGTCCAGAGCTAAAAGTTAGACGTTTTGGTCTAGACCTGTTTCAATCACGAATAAGTCACAAAAAGGTGCCCTAAATCACTACTGAAGGGATTAAGGCATGACCCCCCCTTACTCCCCAGTGGTCACTGACCCCCTCCCACCCCCAAAGATGTGAAAGAAATAGTACATACCAGCTTCAGATGTTATGGCCAGTCCTTCTAGAGCACCAAGCAGGTCCCTGGAGTAGCCTAGTGGTCGGTGCAGTGCACTGTAGAGAAGGGAACCCAGGCCGATATCCCACTCTAACTTGTGGTGGAAAGCGTGAGCCGTCCAAAACCCACCAAATGCCTACAGTACCCATAGGTAGGCGACACCTGCAGGCATAAGGGCTATTGTAATGGTGTACATTTGGGTATAGTAGGTTTCCGATGGGTTTTGGAGGGCTCCCCATATAATATAATAGGACCTTTTATATGAAGTCCACTGCAGTGCCCCCTAGGGTGCCCCACTGCTCTGCTGGGATGTCTGTGTGGCCAGTCTACTCAGATCAGAGGGGTCCAGAGGGGAAGGGGTGTGCTGCCACAGCAGGAGGAGTAGCCTAGTGGTTAGTGCAGTGGACTTTGATCCTGGGGAACTGAGTTCAATTCCCACTGCAGCTCCTTGTGACTCTGGGCAAGTCACTTAACCCTCCATTGCCCCTGGTACAAAATAAGTACCTGAATATGTAAACTGCTTTGAATGTAGTTGCAAAAACCTCAGAAAGACGGTATATCGAGTCCCATTTCCCTTTATTCTTTCATTCATTCATTCATTTATACCATATTCCCTGCATTGGTGTATAGCACCAGGCACTTGTACTATCTGGCACTGCATGTAATGTGATACTGTGTGGTAAGAGTCTGCACTGAGTGGTAAATTCAGGGAAAATACTGGCCACACTCCCTGCATTTATCTCAGAGGCTTTGCACTTACTAGGCTTTACCTTTTGCAACTAATACACTATAAGTGCAAAACCTTTCTGCCTGTTAGTAAGAGAGATCCTAAACAAAACAAAAATGTGGTAGTTGCATTCTCCTAGCATAAAATAGGCTCCCAGAAGAAGATCTAATAGCATGCAAATACCACTGTGCTCATTCACACCTGCTCCAAATCTGGTGTAAATATGGGCCTGCATTTTACAAAAGAAGTATGTGCATCACAGCTCTGCCTCCATGCTGCCCAAGCTATGCTTCTGGGAACACCTACACATGGTGCACATAGTACACACAATAGCTGTGTAATTTTATAAAACACCTTTACCTTTTTCAATGTATGCAACAGGCTTTACATGTGAAAAAAAAACTTTTGTAAAATTACCCCCACAGATTTAGAGCAGCGCCTTTTGGGGTATTCCCTCTATTTTTTATATTTACAATTTTATTAAGGAAAAGCAAAATAATTACAGACAGAACAGTGTCATAAAAAATTTCCTTCTAAATAAACCAAAAAAAACCCTTACATCTCCCCACCCACCCTCCAGAACAAACTAAAATTACCCTCTAGACCCCCCTTTCCCCCCAAATTAAAAAAATGACATCAATTACAGCCACAGAGGATCTGCGTTCTTATGGTCCTCTGAGCAGCAACCAACTGACACAGGAGAACCCACAAACTGCATCACCCCTTCCTTTTCCGAAAAGCAAGAGGAGGGGTGGGATGGAGAACTCGAGAAACATCACAGTAAACTGTTGTCAAGTTGAAGAAGTAAAATAATAACTGTGGTGTCTATAGGGTATTAAGGAGCAACCTGCATCCACGTGAACCAAGGGTTCACAAGTAAGAATCCCATACTGTCAAGAAGTGTGTTTTTTTGCATTTAAGTGAGCCCCTAGCATCTCTGGTTTCCCAGGTGGCCAAGAGATGCAGCTGATTCCCCCAATGCCAATATGCCAGGAGATCCAACAGTGCCCAATACTGGAGAATACACTTACGGCCCACCAAGCATATTTTACGAAACAATAGGATTGCCCCCTTGCCCGACCCCCCGGATGCCCCTGGTTTATCCAGTAGAAGTTGTTCCACTGTCCCAAGCACCCCACCGCCCAGCAATCTCCCCTTCACTGCAGCTGCATCAGCTACCCCCCCCCCCCCCCACACACACACACACACAGTATCTTTATTGCTGATGTTAAAACGCACACTGAACACAGTACAGGGATTTATCTACCAAAAAAATTGAAACATATTAAACAGAACAATATTTGCAGTTTTCTGGAAATATATGCAGATACTTTTTTAACACTTGGCTCACACGCAGCCATAGCTTCCCAGTCTAGTATTTTCCTGTTGGCCATGTGAACAGTGGTGCTAAGCAGCACTGTAACAGAAAGCCTGTGGTTATTGGCAACCATAAAATGGATTTGCCTATTAACATTTTTGGTAGGTTGCCAAATGGCCACCAGGTTTCAGATGTTTGGAATATGTATTATCTGTATTAGCTGAACCTAATGGTTAAGAGCTGAAGGCTCAGAACCAGGGAAAGAAGGATTCAAATCCCACTACTGCCTACTGCTCTTTGATATCTTAAACGAGTCATTTAACTTTCCACTACCTCAGATACAAACAGACTATAAGCCTTCCAGGGACAGAAAAGTACCTACAGTAACTGAATGTATCTCACTTGAGCTATTACTCAGAAAGGCTAGAACTAAATTCAGTTTCAATACCAGGAATATTCTGGCCAATATTTGGCCATTGCTAGCTAAGTTATACCCGCATATTCAATACCAGGCTATGTGTGGGCATCGATGATAAATATCTGGGCCTGACCTGGATACGAAACAGTCGTCAGGACTTGTGTGTGTCCCCGGCTAACATTCAGCCAGGACCCGCATGAGTGTCTTATGCAGGTGCTCAGCTGAATATTGGCCAGGACACACATAAGGGTATCTGGCCAGTTCCTTACCTCCCATCCCTCCAATTCCAATTGCCATCCCTCCTAACCCCCAGAACAGCAGGAGAACTCCCCCCCCCCTCCATTCCTCCCTTCTATCCCCTGGAACTGCAACAGAGCTTCCCTTCTGATCCCCACTCATGCACAACCACCACCTAGGACAGCAACTGACCCCCCCCCCCCCCACACACACACACAAAAATCCACCCGGTACTACTGCGAGGCTCCTACTAGAGTTTGCAGTAGCCATTTTGAAAGGGAACTCACAATGGGAAGGCAGGAGAGGGCATCACTCCTGCCCTTTCCATTGCTAGACTACTGTGGACCGAGAACTTGGGCCCAGGACAGGCTTACAGGGATGAAGAGGATCCTGAGGGGGGGGGGGGGGTCAGTTGCTGTTCTAGGGGTAGAAGGGGGAAAAAAAGGGGGAGGATCTGTTGCAATTCTCAGGTGTGGAAGGGAAGGATCAGAAGGGGGATCTGTTGCTGTTCCAGGGAGGGGGGGGGGGGGGTCTGTTGCAGTTTTGGGGGATGGGAGGAACAGAGGGGAATTAGAACAGTTCAGGCTGGTACCCAGAAGTTATGTGGGTACCAGTCAATATTCAGTACTGGCACCCGCATAGCTAAGCAAAAAGAGTTAGGTCTGCTTTTTATACCATCCTATATGTCCACTTAGCTATACGGGCACTGGCACTGCCAGCACACAAGTAACTACCAGCTCCTCCCTGACTCCACCTGTAACACCTCTGTGCAGCCCGGTTCCCAAATAGCTGGTTAGTGCCAATATTCAGCAGCACTTCCTTGTTAAGTGTTACTGAATATCAGCAGATAGTCATTCCCAAGCGATTTACCAGTGGTGAGCCACAAGGTTCAGTTCTTGGGCTGGTTTTTTAAACATTTTTGTACGCAATATTGCTAAGGGCTGTCTTTTATAGTGTGCCTCTTTACGGATGATACTAAAATCTGCAATAGGGTAGGTACCCCTGATGGTGTGGATAACATGAGGAAAGATTTAGTGAAGCTAGAGGAATGGTCTGGAATCTGGCAGCTAAAATGTAATGATAAAAAAAAAATGCAGGGTCATGCATTTGGGCTGCAAAACCCAAAGGAACAGTACAGTTTAGGGGATGAAGAAAAAGGACTTGGGTGTGATCATATATGATAATCTTAAGGTGGCAAAATGGGTAGAAAAGGCAACAGCAAAAGCTAGAAGGATGCTTGGGTGCACAGGAAAAGGAATGGCCAGTAGGAAAAGGGAAGTGATGATGTCCCTGTGTAAGACTCCGAGACCTCATTTGAATATTGTGTACAATTCTGGAGACTGCACCTTCAAAAAGATATAAACAGGATAGAGTTGGTCCAGAGGGCAGCTACTAAAATGGTCAGTGGTCTTCGTCATAAAGCATATGGGGACAGACTTAAAGGGCTCAATATGTATACTCTGGAAGAAAGATGGAAAAGGGGAGTTATGAAAGAGACATTTAAATATCTATTCGGCATAAATACACAGGAGCCAAGTCTCTTTCAATTGAAAGGAAGCTCTGGAACGAGGGGCCATAGGATAAAGGTGAAGGGGATAGAAACAGAAGTAACCTGAGAAAATACTACTTCACGGAAAGGGTGGTGAATTTGTGGAATTCAGCTTGATCATTCTTCCTCTTGTATCTTACAGACCACAAGGGATGGTAGGGGCTTTGGTACCTCAGCACTGTGCTGGACTAGGTGAGCCCATGACACTTGTGCCTTCTCTCAGAACATGACTACACACATTTGTCCAGAGCCCATGACTTCCTATCCAGGATTCATTTTATATATTAGTCTCCCGTAATTTTTTCCCCAGATTAGTGAGGCAACATAGGCCCACTGAAAATTTTTGTTCATGCTTTAATCTGGATAGACACAGACAATGGCTTGGAGAACACACATATAAATTTGCTTCTTGAAGTTAATTACAATATTATATTACTAGGAAAAAATGCCCGTTTCTGAGGGCAATGAAACGGGCGCTAGCAAGGGGCCCCCTCCCTCGTCCCTCCGAGCTACTTGCCTTATTAGTTCGCTGTGGCGTTTCAGTTTCGGGCCTCGAGTGTCATAGCTCCGCCCTCGACGTCATGACGTGAGGGCGGTGCAGACACTCCAGGGCACACCGGATATCTCGGGCGCCTCAACTTCCGTGGAGGCTTCAGAACGTTGGGGTTGCCTTTTATATAGAGAGATTATGTTTTATTCACATTATTTGTCAGCCACATTGAACTACTCATTTCAAGCTAATGTGGGGTATAAATGTCATAAATAAATTAAATCAGGGTGTTGGAGATTTCCTTATTTATATCAATATGCTGATTTTCAACAATATTTATTAACTATGGGGTCCCTTTACACAGGCATATTAGTGTTTTAAGCGCACACTAAAGATTAGCATGCGCTAAACACTAGAGACGCCCATAGGAATATACGGGCATCTCTAGCATTTAGCACGCGCATATTTAACGCACGCACAACGCTGCTGCGTCTTTGTAAAAGGACTCTTAAATGCAAAGCCTACTGCAAGTATACTATCAGCATACTGACAAACCACTTTTATTTTGGGAGGCTGCAAAGGTAATAATTCGAGGCAATATCATGTCATAAGGCCAGATGAATAGCCCAAGGAATCCTACTACTTGAAAGGCAATTAAAGATGGCTAAAAAAGCATATTGAAGTCCTCTTCAGCCGTCTCCAAGGATATGCTTCCACTGACACAAGTGTCAGTTAACTCACTGATCCATGAGTGGATTAAAAAAAAAGAGTTAGTATATAGGAAATTTAAATACCATAGATTTGGTAAGAAACTAGGCCAGTTACTGGCACAAATGGTTCCCGATATAGCTCCACGATAAAAATGGAAAACTTTAAACATGCCTGGGTGATATCTCCAAACTATTTTTAAAATTTGTTTTACTGAAATGTACAAGTCAGAGTCACTATGTATGACCCAACAGATATAACTTGTTAAATCAGGTATACCACAGTTGTCTCCTTGGACAGTGGCTTCCCTTAATGTTCCCATCAAAGTAATCAAGATATAGAAGATCATATGGAAATCCAAGAACAGGACAGAACCTGAGTCAGATGGGTACACTTCTGAATTTTACAAAAGTTTGCAGTATAAATTCTAGGTTCCTCTGGAAGCATACTATTGCTCAGCTCTGGAAACGGGTTTCTTTCCACTGGTATCTAATGATGCTCTCATCACCTTAAACCCTAAGCCAGGCAACAATCACTAACTCCCGCAATCTTATTGCCAGATATCCCTCATTAACACAGATATCAAATTTTTGGCTAAAAAAAACTTGCAGATCAACTTTCAGAGGTTATTCCAGAGTTCATGGGAGACCATCATGTTGGGTTTGACAAGGGGAGGCAAATATTTGCAAAGTATTAGCTGAAATGGAATACTGTCAGCTATACCCTAATAGTTGGATTCGATACTGAAAAAGCATTTGACAGGGTGAGCTGGACCTTCGTCTTTTACATGTTAGCTCACGTGGAGGGGCATAATCGAACGTAAACGCCTATCTCCATGGGCATTTATCTCCCAGAATGGGTCCATGAAGGAGCGGACCGAACCGTATTTTCGAAAAAATTGACGTTTTTGAGCTGGGCGGTTGTTTTTTTTTTTTAGCGATAATGGAAACTAAAAAAGCCCAGCTCAAAAACGTCCTAATCCGAGCCATTTGGTCATGGGAGGGGCCAGGATTGGTAGTACACTGGCCCCCCTGATATGCCAGGACACCAACTGGGCACCCTAGGTCAGTGCGGTGGACTTCAGAAAAAGCTGCCACATGCATAGCTCCCTTACCACGGGTGCTGAGCTCCGAACCTCCCTCCCCCAAAACCCACTACCCACAAATGTACAACACTACCATAGCTCTTAGGGGTAAAGGGGGCACCTACATGTGGGTACAGTGGGTTTTGGAGGCCTCCCATTTACCAGCACAAGTGTTGCAGGTGGGGGGGGGGGGTGAGCCTGGGTCCACCTGCCTGAAGTGCACTGCGGTACCCACTAAAAGTGCTCCAGGGACCTGCATACATGCAAGCCTCTAGGACTTGTTGCTGCTGAATAACATTGGCACACCGGTTGGCACCTGAAGACTAATCTCTCCGAAAACGTCCTTTATTGGAATAAGCACGTTTACTCACAGTTAACTGCAGAGGTTGTGCCCCACTGGCAACGAGTCTCCCTGGTACTGAGATTAGCAGTAGGTCAGAGCTGGCAGAATGCTGTACAATGCCCTCTTTCGGCCACATTCAAGGTAAGAACTAAGTTGTCTAACGTGGCTAACACAGGAAAGGGAACTAAAACTGGCTTACAAAAATTACCACTACCGCATGGACTACAACAGGAGACACAACAGGGCACACTCTGACCCAGTAGGCAGGGGGAAAAGCACCATGGGAGAAGAGCCTACCAACTACCAATATCGTGAGACTGTAACACAAGCTAATGAAATCACGGAGCCCAATACCCTATACCCACCACAATGCAATGCTGATGTGACCCTGTAGTGCACCCGAGAGCCACATCTGACCCAGGGAAAGGCTGTGAGAGGATCGAACACATTCTGCTGTCATGGAGGTGGGTACGGCATTTGAGGCT
The DNA here is from genome assembly GCF_901765095.1 of Microcaecilia unicolor. Classification (NCBI taxonomy): domain Eukaryota; kingdom Metazoa; phylum Chordata; class Amphibia; order Gymnophiona; family Siphonopidae; genus Microcaecilia; species Microcaecilia unicolor. Next base: position 170,210,752 of record NC_044037.1, on the reverse strand, counting down.
GGCATACAGGCTGGGAAAAAAGTTTTTAATGTGGGGTTTTTTTTGGTGGGAGGGGGTTAGTGACCACTGGGGGAGTCCGGGGACGTCATCCCCGATTCCCTCCAGTAGTCATCTGGGAAGTTGGGGCACTTTTTTGGGACTTGTTCGTGAAAAAAAAGGGTAAAAAAAAAGTGACCCAAAATCGCGGTAAAAACGCCTTTTTTTCGATTATCAGCTACAGACACCCATCTCTCCTCGGCTGATAACCACGCCCCAGTCCCGCCTCCGACACACCCCCGTCAACTGTATTTGTTTCCGCGATGGAGTGCAGTTGGAAACGCCCAAAATCGGCTTTCGATTATACTGATTTGGGCGCGTTTGCAAGAAAAACGCCTATCTCCCGATTTGGGTCGAATTGGAAGAGGCAGGAGGCAGAAGACAGGGGTGCCCCCTCCCCTCCCCCCCCTCCAAGTACTGTTTCTCTTGCTTTTGGAGCCTCTGTTGTGAATGATTAGAGCAGAGAAGGGGGTGTTGTGGGTACAATTGCAACACTGTGGAATAAAAAATTCTAGCATTTGAAGATCCCCAGTAGATTCTGATCAAAGCATTTTCTAAGTTATTTTTAGCTCAGTGACAGGGTTCAAGTTGAACTTCACCAAATCACTGGCTCTCTCCATGTAGCAGGCAGTGAGAAACAAGTCGGAGGGGAAATTCCCTTTAGCCTGGGCGGATGATTCACTTAACTTATCTTGGTGTCCCATCTTCCTATGGATTTGGGAGAACATCTCCAGGCATTGCTAATGGAGACCCAAGTCCAACTATGTACTTGGCAGACCTACCCCATATTCCTGATGGGCAGAGATTCGCTTATATAACATGACAGTGATACTGAAATGGGTATACATTCTACAAATGCTCCCTATATTTCTCGAGAGGAGAGAAGGCTAGATAGGTTTCTCTGGGAATTTTTATGGCAAGGGGAGCAGGCTAGGTTGCCATTATACAGGCCAGCTACACCAAAGAATGAGGTTTGACTGGATTTTCTAAATCTTAAACTGTATTACAGAGCATATGGCATGAAGCATTTAAAGATTGGTATAGGAATACATGTTTTTCTGTTACAGATGTGGCGACAGCACTGAAACCCTCAGTTAATTTTATCTATAACTTGCATGGTAGGGTGAGACAACTTTCCGTAGATACCAAACAACAGGTTTTATTTAAGCCTATACATTCACTTGGCAAGGGTTATGTAAGTAGATAAAATGCTCCCCTTCAATTTCACCTCTACTGCCTATTCAGGGTATCAGAAACTTTCTACCAGGAATTGATAGCAAGGTTTTCTCTAAATGGGCATACCAAAGCCTCCAGAATTTGTTTCAAGTGTTAACTTGGAGGCTAGGTTTCAAAATTTGTAATCATTGATAGATGAATATAAAATTGATAAGCATGATATCTATGCCTATTATGTGGCTGGGTTAGACTCCTCTAAACTAATGGAGGAGATTCAAGTTTTGCGTTATGCCTCTCATCTCAGCAAAAGGTTCTTATGTTCCACCATCATAAATATTAACAAAGTAGGAGACCCGTTTACTAAAGTGTGGCAAAATCTGGGCTTAACACATCCTAATGCAACACTTCCCCACGTGCTAAATCCAGATTTAATGTGGCACTTCTTTAAGGGTGGAATTATTTTTTAATATTTGCAGGTTGTGTGCTGAGGTGCTCCCATGTTAACACTGCATTATCCAGTTAGCACACACTAATCAATGAGCTAGCTGGATAATGCAGGAGAACCCACTCTCCACTCATGACATGCCCCTCCAAAAAATATTTAAAAAAAACAAGTAACACAGTTTGCGGTATCCTGTCCTCATGTTCTAACCCCATGTTAAGGGTTTAACGCCCTTCAGTTAAAGAGTATCTAAGATTGAAACCATAAATTAGCTAGAATATATGGAGTGAAGAACTTATAAGTACATAAGTAATGCCACACTGGGAAAAGACCAAGGGTCCATCGAGCCCAGCATCCTGTCCACAACAGCAGCCAATCCAGGCCAAAGGGCACCTGGCGAGCTTCCCAAACGTACATTCTATACATGTTATTCCTGGAATTGTGGATTTTTCCCAAGTCCATTTAGTAGTGGTTTATGGACTTGTTCTTTAGGAAACCGCCTAACCCATTTTTAAACTCTGCTAAGCTAACCGCCTTCACCACGTTCTCCGGGATGTACAAGGAAGTCACATTAAATCTTGTCTTACAGATACACAGATTACTACAGAAAACATCCTACATTGGGAATGCAACTTTTCTTCAATGGAGAAAGTATTTCTTCACTCAACATATAATTAATTAGTCTGGAGTTCATTGCCAGAGAATGTAGTAAAAGCAGTCCTCTTAGCAGGGTTTAAAAAAAAGTTTGGATAAGTTACTACAAGAAAAGTCCATAAGCCACTATTAAGATGGCCTTGGAAAAATCCATTGCTTATTCCTGGGATAAGCAGTATAAAAATATGTTTTTACTCTTTTGGGATCTTGCCAGGTACTTGTGAGCTGGACTGGCCACTGTTGAGAACAGGTTACTAGGCTTGATGGACCTTCAGTCTGACCCAGTATGGAAATGCTTATGTTATGTTCTTAAGTTTATGATGAGGTTCTTTATTTCACCACATAGAGCCTTTAAGGCCACTTCCAAACAGGTAAATGACTGTTCCAAGTGCACCCAAACAGATGCTACCTTGGGTCATATGTTTTGGTCTTGTAGGGCACTCTGTTCCTTCTGAACCTTTCTGTGTAGTTATCTCACAACCATTAAGGATTACAGTACTAACAAAATGCCTGGGATATTGATTACTTCCCTAACCTAGAATTCTTCCTAAAGGGGCTAAAGAATTTCTGAAGCATGCTACATTATCAGCTCATAAAAGCATCCTATTAAAGTGGCTTTCTTCAGAAGCCCCATTTCTATCACTATAGAGATTACAGATGCTGCCAGTGCACATGCAAAAAATAGGGGTGGGGGATTTGGTCTCTAGTAAAAAGTGTATGTCCCTTCAAAAATAGGGCTTGTTTATGAATTCTTTCATACACGTAGTACATAGTAGAATCTAAATGCCAAGGCAGATTTTTTTTTTTTTTGCATAATTGCTGCTGTTGACTGGATGATTCCTTTCCTATCTTAAGTACATAAGTGTTCCCATACTGGGACAGACCAAAGGTCCATCAAGCCTAGTAACTTGTTTCCAACAGTGGTCAATCCAGGTCACAAGTACCTGGCAAGATCCCAAAACAGTAAAATAGATTAAATGGAGTTCCTTTCTTATGTTTTTTCCTTTTTATTTTGTAAAGCGCTTTGACCTATGTTTAGAAAACCAGTATATCTAGCTTAATAACTTAGAATCTATATTACTCAAGTTTGGGGGAAGGGACAGAGGGGGTGGGAAATGTAAACATGGTTTTGTTTTCTTCTTTCTTTATAATTTAAACTTTGGGTAAGTTATAGTAATTGTTGTTATAGCTGGTACCAGTCTGTTTAATATCCTGGCTTTTGTAGAGTACACACGATGTGTCACTATTGTAATTGTACAAATGAATTGGTTTATTATGATACTTTAAAGCTTTGTTTGTATTTGCCTTATCTTTAAAAAAGTGAACTAACCTAGCTACCACACTACTTCATCTTAAATTTAACATAAAATGATTTTTTTTCCTCTGGCCATTTAATGTTTCTAATTGTGTAAGTCCCAGTCTTTCCTGATATTCTCTTAACTCTCCAATGTCTCCTGTCCATCTGTCCTTTTTCCCTCTCCTCCTGTCTTCATCCATTATATCTATCTTTGATATTCATCTTTTTCTTTCAGCTTTTTGTTTTATTTTTCTGCCTCTCTGTCCATTGAGATTTCATTCATTCTTATGCAGTCTTCAATTTCCCTTTTTTCAGTGTGTCTTCCTACAGCTTTCTATCTTTTTCTCAACAAGCTTCTCATTCCCCTTCCTCATATTCCCTAGTCTTTTACTAACTCTATTCTCTCCCCCCTCCCCACCATGCAACATCCTGCTCCTCCCTGTCCCCCCTTGCCGTACAGCATCGCTCTCTCCCCCTCCCATGCAACAGCATCTCTCTCTCTCTCCCCCCTCCCCCCATCCAGCATTTCTTGTCTATTTCCCTCCCTCTGATGCCATATAACATCCCCTCTCAGGGTCGGCACAACACAGCATGGTAAGCATGACTGGGGGTGCTGACATTCAGGGGGGGGGTGCCAGAAGCTGTCATCGGCTGTAAAGCCCAAATCATGAAAAAACTCCAAACCGCCCAAAACACAGCAGCTAGACTCATTTTTGGCAAATCACGATTCGAAAGCGCAACACCACTACGTGAAAAACTCCACTGGCTCACCATCAAGGAACGCGTAAACTTTAAAGCCCACACAATGATCCACAAGATCCTCCATGCTGAATCTCCAAGCTACATGTCCAACCTGATCGATCTTCCACCCAGGAACTGGTCCAAATCTTCTCGAACATACCTCAATCTTCATCTTCCCAACTGCAAAGGCCTCAAATACAAAACCTACTATGCATCCAACTTTTCTGTTATAGGCAGCCAACTCTGGAATGCCATACCTCGACACATCAGGAAAACCAATGAACACCTACCCTTCCGAAAACTGCTGAAAACTTACCTATTCAAACAAGCCTACCCAAATGAACCATCCTAACTCTTGAACCTAACTCCAGACCACTAGTATTACCCAAACTCCAATCCTTTCCCCACATCTCTTACTATTTGCTCTACTATATGTAACTATGTCATCTCTGATACTTCGTTCCATACTTTGTATTAACTCTGTGTTACTTTGTACCATACCTTGTAAGCAGCACTGAACCTGCTATCGAGCGGGAAAGAGCGGGGTATAAATGCTACAAATAAATACCTGTTGCACTTATTCTACATCACAAGGGCACCGGTTTTTGCCTTCCCCAGCTGCTCCTTTTTCCACCTGCCCTGCACATCAGAATCCTGTGCAGAGTGATTATTTTATTTATTTGTTTGTTACATTTATATCCCACATTTTCCCACCTATTTGCAGGCTCAATGTGGCTTACATAGTATCATAAGGCGTTCGCCAGCCGGTAAAGAATACAAAGTGGTATTATGGTAGCATAAGGTTCATGTGTTATAGACACATTTGGGAATCGTAGAGAGGAAGAGTTGCGTTATGTCCACTACTAGCTTTAGTTTCCTTGTGTAGCAGGGTTCAGGCATTTAGATGACTACACCATCTCTTTCTGCAGCTGCCACTCTGCCTGCCTTCAACAGGTCTCTGACCACCTGCACTGTATCAGAGATTAACCATTTCTGGTTTCGCAAAATTCCCTTTATATGACTGTGGAACAGCTTCTCTTAATATATGTTTGTAATGAAACCAATTTGCAAACCTCTGAAACCAGGCCCAAAGACAAGCAGGTAATGGGCACAACATCTTAACCACAAGGTTAAAACAAAAGAACTTCTCTTTAGTTTGAATATAAAAATACCACGTTTACAAGTTTGAAAAACAAAATTAAAAAATGTTCAGAGTTAAGTAGGTTTCAAAGTAATGGCCCCCAACTATATTGCTCTTGCCATAGCACACACAAAATAATAATTAATAGTAGTAATTAGCAAATCTGTGAACATTGCTAACGATTTAACCAGGCAGAAGCCCTGATAGTACAGGTGAATATCAGAATTAACCTCCTATATTACCTCTGAATAGGTACTTTGTATTTTTTAGCACTTTGGGGGGTGTTTGTGGGTGGAAAGTAGGCATTACCAGTGCTAATTAGCGCAGCTATATTGCCGCATACCAACTGATTAGTGCATGGTTAGCGCATGAGCTCTTTCTGCATACTAAACAGGTGTCAGTAGGGGCTCATGTGCTAATGGCCACTGGCTAATTTGGAAATTAGTACCTGACCATTAATAGGAAAAATGGAAGGGCGGCCATTTTACAGCCACGGTAAAAGTGGCCTCAGCATGTGGGGGAAACCCATGTGCTAATCATAGCATAGGCCACTTTTTAGTGCAGCTTAGTAAAAGGGCCCCTAAGTTTTCGCTGATAAGGAGCTTAAGTTATGCTTGTAAACTTAGGATTGCTATTTATTTGCCTATAAAATGCATCTTTCTACTTTTTGTTGTTTTGTCATTTTAGGTTTGCATTCATGTTGGTCCCAGTTCCCGTTTTTCTCCGTTTCTCTTATATACATAAATGAAATGAAACAAATGAGGCAAAAGATTTGTAACCTAGTTGATAAGCCTAGGGCCGAAAATCGGTGCTAAGCTCCTGAATTTTTTTCTCCGCCTTAAATCCGCCCTTGTTACCACGCACTTCTTATAGAGCTGGGAAGGGGGCTTACCTTTTTCAGCGGGAGATTTAGATCATGCCCCCAGTTGCCCACAGCTCCACTCCTGACATATCTTGCCGACGCAGCCCAGGACACCGGCAGTTGCTTCCCCTTCCAGCAGCAGCAGGAGACGCCTTAATAAAACATCATCTCCTGCTACCGTGGGACCCGTTCTACAGCTCTTAAAACGAGACTAGTCCCACGGCAGCAGGAGGTGAAGTTTTATTAAGGCTTCTCCTGCTGTCACTGAAAGGACAAATTGCTCAGTGGGATATCCCAGCTTACCAGTGGAAATGCAGGAGATGACCTGCAAAAGCGGGCATCTCCCACTCAATGAGGGAGACTTGGAAGGTCTGTTCTTATGCTCCTAAATTTAGGAGTTTAATGTAATAGTAGTGAGCATTTTGCTGACCGCCGCTGGTATTATTCCTGGATTTTCAGTGCTTGGCCTTGTCCAAGCACTGTTTTTTTAGGTCAATATTCAGAACTTAACCAGCCATGGTCTAGTGCATAAAAATAGGGCTGTGATTTCTGTGGTCACATTTAGGCATTAAACATGGCTGAATAAGTTCTGAATACTGGAACTTATGTGGCCAAGTACTGGCTCCGCCCCCAGAATCTCACAACATAGCCAGTTTTCACTTAATCACTAACTGCTCGTTTTCAGCAAAGTTAATCACTTAAGAACCGCTGTAAATTACTGAACAGCCGCGAACAAGCAATTTAATCTCTCAGCGGCCATTTCTGGCCAGTTAAATCCTTTTGAATATCGACCAGATCAAATTAAGTCACTCATCATAAATCCTTTCAATATTAGGCCTCCGATTTTCTCACTCTAATCTTACTCCTAATGAAGGAAGAAAGATTAGCATGAAAAAAATCAGCATAAAACCATTGCACTAAAATCTAGCAGTGCCTTTTAAATTTTTGCAGTGCTACTACTACTACTATAAACCATTTCTATAGCGCTACCAGTCGTACGCAGCGCTTCTGAATCTTTATGCCAGCATGGGAGCAGAAGTTGATCAAAGGTGAAGTGTAGCAGCTCCAATCAACCTCTGCTCCCATGCTGGCCTAAAGACTGAGATCTAAAAAATAAAAAAAACTGTGCTAGATTTTTAGTGCAGTAGCTTTTATGCTGATTTTCTTACGTGGCCACACTAAAAGCACAACAAAGGTCATTGGAGCTTTGACCTTGTACGGTGCATCAAGATGCAGCATGCAGGGTCAGACAGTGCCCTTCTTTTTTTACGCTTTATTTTTGTACTTTTACAACAATGATACAATGGGAATATAAAAAAAAAAACAGATGGATTACTGTGGTTCTTCAGTACATTTTGGAGTCTCTTAATTCCACCCCCCCCCCCCCCACCTGTCCTAAGTCGCAACCCTATGTCCAACAATCCAATACATATTATTGAGTCCAGTAAAATACAGCACACTTGTATCTCTTAAATCTGGCCCAAGGTCAATCATTTAGACCTAATATGGTTTGTCTCCACAACATAAAGAATAGTTTTCATCTGATTCCAGCGTAGAGCTGTCAGCTTGGTCATCATGTATACATATTATAGCTCTGCAGAGTGCTATGGGTTGCTTCCAGGCCACCACCAACACTATACAGCTAGCTGTGACAATATAAGCCAACAACTGACACTCTTTAACTTGAAAGCCTGGTTGGCCCATATTTTGGGCATCTTCTATGAAACTGTGACAACAGGTGTTTTTGGTGCGCACTAAGGCCCCCTTTTACGGCACTATTAGTACTATTAATTATTTCTATAGTGCTACTAGATATACGCAGCGCTGTACACATTATATGCAGGTACTTTTTCTGTCCCTAGAGGGCTCACAATCTAAGTTTTTGTACCTGGGGCAATGGAGGGTTAAGTGACTTGCTCAAGGTCACAAGTGGCTGCAGGTTGTCAGGATCAAAGCCTGCTGCACTAACCATTAGGCCACTCTTCCCTCCCCAGCAGGTAAAAGGCAGGTCTTTGTGTTTTTTCAGGAAATGGTCGGGTGGTAAGTGAAGCACTTGCTGCATGGCCATTTCAGGGGGGGAGCACTTACCGCCACCCATTGTGGTGGCGGTAAGGGCTCCCACGCTAACCCAGCGGTAACTGAGCAGCACACAGCACTGCCCGATTACCACAGGGTACACACACCAGCGACACAAAAATACAAATATGTTTGTAGTGCTGGATATGATGCATGCTGAGCATGGGAACTACCGCCAGGCTGCTGCTGTATCCCGATGGCACTTCCTTTTTAGTGAGCAGTAAGCCGCGGTGGGCTTACCACCACTTTGTAAAATGACCCCTTAATAAACAGTAGTCTAATGGTCTATGTGGTTGCATCCTCAACATTTCTGCAGTTAAAGCAAGGACCTGGTCCCAAAAACTCTAAGCTTTTAGGCATGACCACTATATACGAGTAAAACTTCCCTGCCCCCCTCCCAACACACACAGTGCCTTCAACATTCCCCATCACCAGAACAATACATTCTTTGTATTCATACCAGAGTGTAATACTAGAGAATGACACGGGAATAAAATTTGGCCCTATCCCTGTGGGTTCTCTCTCCGTCCCGTCCCCACAGGTCCCGTCTCTGTCCCCATGCCATCCCTGTGGGCTTTGTTCTCATCTGCAGAAGCCTCGAACACTTATGATTTTATAGTTTAATATTTTTATTAAAGTATAAAAAGGAACAATATGCTGTGCAACTTTTGTGTATAAATTACAAGTAGAAAACAACAATAACAATGAGCAACTATAATAAACCCTCCCACCACCACCACTCTCTCTAGCCTTCCAACCCCAACAACAGCTGACTTCTACTACCCCAAGGGATCCTAATCCAACCTGTTAAGATGTCCAGGGGTACACAATACAACCAATTCTGTATGCTCTAGAGGGGAGAAATATGCCCTATGAAGCACGGTTATGATTTTTTAATCTATGGATAAAAGTCATCAACAATCTCCGGAATCAGTCTAGCTCTCCTGTCTTCCACAGTCCCTCCTTAAATAGAAAATGTCTTCTTAGAAGATGTGCTGGTAGCAGGATGTACAGGATCCCCCATGCAAATTTTGTTAGCTATGGCCAGCATGTTTGCTTGTTTTTCCAAAAAATAAAAATATTTTTGTCTGCATCAAACAAACATAAATAACAGTCTAGTTCATTAACAGGCTTCAAAGTAGAAAGTGACATGGGTCAAAGTTTTCCCCATCCTCACGGGATCTGTCCCCGCAGGCTCTGTCCCCGTCTCTGTGTCATTCTCTATGTAATAATACATATATACGATTTTATTTCCATTTTCCAACAAGGACACACTGCCCTTTTCAAGATGATGCAGGAGAGAATGGGCATTGCTCCTGCTTCGCCACCTAGATGTGCACAGGGGTGGGCCAGGAGGGCCCACTTGGTTCATGGGATCAGGCAATAGGGGCACAAAGGTTCTTCATATTACCTACTCATTTACTAACTCTATTCTCTTCCCCCCCCCCCCCCATCATGCAACATCATGCTTCTCCCTGTCCCCCCCTTGCTGTACAGCATCTCTCCCCCCCCCCCCCCCCCCCCCCCCCCCCATCATCCAGCATTTCCTGTCTCTCTCCTCTGCCCCCACCAGCATTTCCTGTCTATCTCACTCCCTCTGCTGCCTCTCAGGGCCAGTGGGGTCATCTATGGGGGAAGGAGGGGCCCATTTGGGCTACCGTGGGTTTTTTTGTGAAGCAAGGTGGGTGTGGGGAACAGGAAAGGAGTTTGGATTTCAGCCTGTATGGGTTTTTTTTTAATAACCCTTCCTATTGGTGCATGAGCCAATCCTTGCTCATGTACTGACAGCTGCAACATACCACTGCAGTGTATGCTATTTTTTTTTCTTTTAAGTGCATTAGAATGTGCACTGGAAGTGGAACTTAGTGTAGCATTGAAACACAGCACTTTCTGCATTGAGGCCTAAGTGCTAGATTTACTAATGTGTGCTTATCTGTTAATGCAGCAATTTAAAGCACATAATCTATGTCAGGTGTTCAGCGCTGCGTGCCTCTGGTAGCGCTATACAAATGTAATAATAATAATAATAATAATAATAATTTAATGGAAGCTCCATTATTTTCAATGGGGTCTATTTACCAAGTGCTGTCAAAGCCAAAACTTCTTAGAACTTAGTGTTGTAAATCTCACCCTTCCACTGGTGATAAGAGTGCCTGAATTTCCTCTTTCTGGTCACAGTGGCAGTTACACAGCACCCTAGACCATAAACCATAAACCACTACTTCCTCCTTGTGAATCAACCTAAAAGTTACTCATAGCAAAGGAAGTCCACATTTTATACTCAAGTTTGCCACAGTAACTCAATTAAACTGGGCTGCACTAAAAAACTCAGTGGAGCGCCATGAGATGCTTCAACCAGTTCCACCAATCTTCTGTGTTTTTTCTCCTCATTCAGTGCAGCACAAGTGGAAAGATTCAAGCAGTTTTGAGTACATTTGTGTCACGTTTAAATCTCTGTTCAGGGCAGCACCAGTTCCTGGGGGCCCAGTGTTAACATTTGTAATCTCCTGTGCTCTGCCACATCTCCTCTGGCACTCTGTCCTCTTTCCTGGCAGGTCCTAGGAAACAAGTGTGCAAGCGGTCCACTAGTCCCAGTAGAATGGAAGATGCAGAAACAGACACGGTGAGAGATGAATGACAACCTTTATTGTAAAATGCAGGTAAAACAGTGTCTGACACAGCCATGTTTCACCCTGCTGGACTGCTTCAGGGGTGAAACAACCCAGCAGGGCGAAACATGGCCGTGCCTGGCACCCTTTCACCCGCATTTTACAATAAAGGTTGTCATTCATCTCTCACCACGTCCGCTGCTACATCTCCCTTTCCTGGCAGCCCAGTCCCAGCTAACAGAAGGAGAGTGCAGCTGACAATGCAGCAGATGCCCAGTATTTCTCTAATCTGCTCTTCCTGCTACCGGTACTTCTCCAGTCCATGTGGTTCACAGATCGGATCAGATATATAACCTGCTTGGTGCTCTGTAGATTTCTCTTGCATACCGGAAAGACATCAGTGTCAGGAAGAAGGGTTAGATTAGTGAACACCTGGCCTGCATGCTAGTGACTCCTCTCTTGCTGTCCGTTGGGATCAAGCAGCAGAGTATAAGGAAGAAACTAAAGATGTGAGTGAGAACTGAGGTGATGGATGACACCTATGACTGCTGGTCAGAAGCTTTACTAGGTACTTAAAGAGTTAGGGGCACAGGCCCTTAGAGCACCCACCCAAGATTTTGATTAAAACGATATCATGACTCCCACCTTCACCAAGAATGATCTGTAAAAAAATAAAATGCATATAATTGGACATCATAATCTTAAGTATTAAATTTTAAATTAATATTTTAACATTCGTGTCACCTCAATAACAACAGCTTTGCTCAGGCAAACACCCACTGTCAGGTATGTTATGTACTGATACAAAACTCTGCAAGATCACTCATAACCTACACGCAACCCAGGCATACCATAAGAGCACCAACCTTTACTAAGGTTTGCCTAAGAGCATCTTATGCCCTATGACAAACCTTCAACCATGCATTCCCCCCTCAATCTCCCCCTCCCCATACACACACCCAGGAGTAACTCATATCCTCTTCATTCCCTTCCACTCTAGAGTAGTACAGTTTGGTGGGCAGCACCAGCACAGCAGCCAGTGTCCATAAACAAGTTTCAGTTCAGTCAGCACATGGCCTTCAACCCTTTTCTACCATACCGAATTATGTTTAGAGACACTGACCAATGTGCCAGTCTCTCCCTCCAAATGTGTCACCTTAGACAAACAACCTAGTTGCCTAGTGGCCAGGCCAGCACTGAACCCTACCTCTAAAAAGGCAGCACTATCAATATTCACAAGGATCTAGAACATCAATACCTTTCTTTCTTTCTTTCTTCTTTTTTTAGTTCAACATGTTATTAGAAATTTAACCAACAGCAACAAATAACACATAACATCTATATATATAAAAGGCACCTCCAACGTTCCAATGAAGCCTCAAGCCGGATGAGGCGCCGGTTTTGGCCTGCACTGCAGTCACTGTTAGCACCACCCTCGCGTCAAAACGCGATGACGTCGAGGGCGGAGCGGCGAAGGCACAACGCCCGACTCACACAGATTCAGTTACAGCAGCGCTGCGGCGAGAGCGCTGCAAACTTTCATCGCTAAATCGCAAACAAGTGAGTCACTGAGTGAGGGAGGGAGGGATGAGGGGGGGTTGCAACTCGGAAGGACACGGACGGAGGGGGGGTCGGAACTCGGGTAGGGAGGATTGGGGGGGGGGGGAAATTACCCTGCTAGCGCCCGTTTCATTTTTTCCCCGAAACGGGCATTTCTTACTTGTAACCAAATAACACAGGTGCACAAAAATCACGAACAACATTACAAGTGAGGGTACAGGCAATTTCAAATAACACTCAAGGGTTCCCACATCTTGGGACAGAATTCAGACATACAACAGTATGACCATATTCTACCATACATTATAATCAATAGCCGAAATGCCTTTCCAATTGGGCAACATACCTTGATGTGCCAAGGTGATTTAACGAATCAAAAAAGCCTTTGATAAGCTTTTGCAACACTCTGTGACAAACCAGCAAATTTCCAAATTAAATATTCGAAACGGCGAGTACGACAAAATGAGGAAAATGATTGAAAAGAAGCTAAAATGGTCCGTCAAAAGGTTAGGGCTTTAAAGGAGGCATGGAAGTTGTTTAAAATACCATTGTGGAAGCCCAGACCAGTTGTATTCCACGTATTAACAAAGGTGGAAAGAAGAGCAAATGACAGCCAGTATGGTTAAAAGGTGAAGTGAAAGAGGCTATTAGAACCAAAAAAATTGAAAAAGATCAGAATGAAGAAAATAAGCAGCAACATAAGCACTGTCAAGCTAGATGCAAAGTAGAGGAGTGGCCTACTGGTTAGAGCATCTGGCTTGACATCCAGAAGTAGCCAGTTCAAATCCCACTGCTGCATCCCTGTGATCTTCGGAATGTCACTTAACCCTTCCATTGACTCAGATACCAATTTAGATGGTGTGCCCTCCAGGGACAGGGAAATAACCAGTGGACCTGAAAGTAACTCACCTTGAGCTACTAAGCAGGTCTGAGCAAAATCCAAATAAATAAATAAAGCACTGATAAAGAAGGCTAAAAGAGAATATGAAGAAAAAACTTGCTACTCAGACAAAAACTCATAGTAACAATTTTTTCAGGTACATCAGAAGCAGAAAGCCTGTGAGGGAATCCGTGGGACCATTAGAGCAAAAGGGGCGCTCAGGGAGGACAAGGCCATGGCGGCGAGAATGAATTCTTTGCTTCGGTTTCTAAGGAAGAGATGCAAGAGATCACCTATACAGGAAATGGTTTTCAAGTGTGACTATGCGGAGGAACTGAAATAAATCTCAGTGAACCTGGAAGAGCAGGTGTCGTTGTAGACAATACGCTGAAATCTTCTGTCCGCTGTGTGGTGTAGGCCTCACCTTGAATATTACATTCAATTCTGGTCGCTGTATCTCAAAGATATAGCAGAATTAGAAAAAAATTCAAAGAGAGACCACAAATGATAAAGGGAATAGAACTCCTTTAGTATAAGGAAAAGCTAAAGGGGTTAGGGCTCTTCAGCTTTGAAAAGAGATGGCTGAGGGGGAATATGTTAAGTTTATAAAATCCTGAGTGCTATAAAACAGGTAAAAGTGAATCGATTTTTCACTCTTTCAAAAAGTATAAAGACCAGGGGACACTCAATGAAATTACATGGAAATACTTTTAAAACAAATAGGAGGGAAATATCTTTTTACTCAAAGAATACCTAAGCTCTGGAAACACGCTGCTGGAAGATATGGTAAACAGCGGTTAGCATATCTGGGTTTAAAAAATGTTTGGACAATTTCCTGGAGGGAAAAGTCCATAGTGTGTTATTGAGATGGACATGGGGGAAGCCACTGCTTGCCCTGGATGGTAGCATGGAATGTTGCTACTAATTGGGTTTTTGCCAGATACTTGTGACCTGGATTGGCCACTGTTGGAAACAGGATACTGGGCTAGATGGACCATTGGTCTGACCCAGTATGGCTATTCTTTTGTTCTTATGTAGTTGGTAAGCTGAAAAATAGTGCTAAGTTTCCCCATATTCTCTGCCCAGTAACCTCGAAGCAGAGAACAGAAGTATAACATATGCCAGAATGTTTCTATCTCATGCTGACAAAACTAACATTGAGCATTATTTTGACCAGACCAATTTATCAGCTTTATAGTGTCCAAAACTGCTCTACGGAGAATAAAGAAAAGTAAGTACATAAGTGCATAAGTGTTGCCATACTGGGACAGACTGAAGGTCCATCAAGCCCAGTATCCCGTTTCCTACAGTGGCCAATTTGTATTAAGGATGCAATGAGGACTGAATTGAACTTCCCCAGATCCAGTCCCAAGTAGTAGTACCAAAAACCCCATTACAATCCGTTCCCCAGATGGCTACAGTTTTTCAATATTTTATTACATTTCTCATATCTTTGTTTATGAAATTCACAGCCTTTTCTTTTTCCTGGATTGATTATCCAAAAGATAAAGATATCAGAGATACATTTCTCAAAAATGACATATTTCAATGCACTAAATTCAAACTATTATGATTTCTTCTACCTTTGTTTGGACATTCTATCTTTCCCAATCAATGTTAGCCCCATAATCCACTTTCTACTTTCCTCTGTTTGTCTTCTTCTTAACCTTTTCAGGGTTCTCTGTCCATTTTGCATTTCTCATCTTATCTCCTTCCAAACCGTCCCTACATCTCTCTTTGACAATGATTATTTTTTTCAGTTTTTTTATCCACATCTTTCTTTACTGTCTTTTTATAAATTCAAATTTCACCCCTTCATACCCTCCACTCCTCAACTTCCATCTTTTTTCATTCAGGACCATACCAAGTTAAGTTGTGCCCTGTGCAACTTGCCCACTGATTCTCTCCCTGCCCTGTTCACTTTGCCATTGCAAATTAGAGACAGTAGGATGAGAGCAATTTTTGTGCCCCTCCATATATGCCCTATGTAGCCACAGCACTTACACAACCCTTGGTACAGTGCTGCTTTCACCCACCTACCAGCTTTCTATGTACTTCTTATACTCCTTTCCTTGCTCATCTCCCTATTTAACCCTCTCACTAACCCCCTTTCCCATCCCAGCTCCTGAATTAGCCCCCAGCTCCCTTCTCCCAACCCCAGCATCAGTCCCTTTCTCCCAACCCCATCCCCAGCATTAGCCTTCTTCTCCCATCCCCTTCTCCTAACCCCTCCCCAGCATAGCCTTCTTCTCCCATCTCCTTCTCCCAGCCCCCTCCCCAGCATTAGCCTTCTTCTCTCATCCTCAACTCCTGTCAGCCCCAACCCCAACATCAGACCCATTTTCAAGATTCTAGCTCCCTTCTCCGTTCTCTCTCCCTACTGCATTCCCCCATTCTCTTCCCTCTCCCCTGCTCCCATGGTCCAGCATCTCCTCACTCTCTTCCCTGTCCTCCCCTCCCAGTGGTCTATCATTTTCCCTCTCTCTATTTTTCCTCTCTATGCCTCTGTTCTAATCCTGCTGCATTTTCCTTCAAACCTCATTCTCTTCCTCCTGCCTGACACAGTCCCATCAGCCTGCTAGGTGGCATCAAAGACAGCATTAAAGTAGGAAACCACCAGCACAGAAGAGCATACTTCCACATTCTTAAAGGCTCAGCTACATCCCACCTCCTCTGGTGCATAATTCCCATTAGGAGTGGGATGTAGCTAGTCCTTTGAGAGCACAGGAGTGCAGAGGCATTGCTGGTTCCCACCAACCCCACAAGGTGAAGGGGCCACAGTGAGAGGAAGGGAAGGAGTTTAAATTTGGATGGACCAACTTAAGACTGACAACTCACTCTCCCCTCCCCTCCCCACAATCCAGCATCTCCAATGCCCCCCCCCCCCCCCCCCCCCCCCCCCCCCCCCCAGCTTTCAGGGACAATGATTCACTGCCCCCTTAGTATAACACTAAATACAAATAGAAAAGATTCAACAGTACAAGTAAATTTGTGCCGAGTTTAAATCTCTCACAAATCGTTTTCTTCTTTTCTTCCACTGACATTTCTTTCCTATGCAAGGTCAGATAAGGTGTGTTTTCTGCCTCCACCCACAGTAGTATCAACAGCCCAAATAATGCTACCTTGCTCCCACAGGCATATACAGAGAGAAATCACATATCTTTCATCCTCTTACATTCATTCCTCTTCAACAAACACCATGTCCTCTACATCATGCACACAAAGGAGTTCCTCTTCCTTCCCAGTTTAATTAATTTCCTCCACAGACTCAGAAATTTATTTGCTCACCAGCTTCTCCAGGATTTGGGGCTCAAATCCCCCACCCCCACCCCTAGTTCAAACAATAGTTTATATTCTTGTGAGAATTAGCTTCTTTCCTCTGCAGGCATTATCACTAGTGTAGTCTCCTGAGAGGTTCATCCTCACCTTCATGGCTCCCTTTCTATACTTCCTGGGGGCTGTAGTCCTTCCTTTTTTGAAGGTAGCTTCATCCTTTCTGTTATGCTGTCTTGCTTCACTAAGAGGTGTTATTCCTCTGAATGCTGGAAGTATTCTCTATCCCTGATCTTCTAACACTCTCTCCTTCACAGCACGTAACTCTCATTAATGTGTATGAATGTGTTAACACTAACACAAGTTAGTAAATCTATCCCTAAGTTTGTACCTGAAACATTGAAGAGTTTATGGGTCCTTTTACTAAGGTGCACTGAAAAGCTGCCTGCAGTAGTGTAGGTGTGGGTTCTGGGCACGCACAGGTTCATTTTTAAGGGGCTGTAAAAAAAAAGCGC